>NC_137875.1:30987409-31287409 GCF_963924005.1 Protomyctophum bolini | reverse complement strand
CAAACATGACCATTCATTCTTTGTAATGAGTCCATTGGCCCTTTAATGCCAAAATGTGCTTCCAGCACAGCGGGCCACCTTCTCTAAAACTGTGAAGAGACTGTCAGCTAGTTTCCATGGTGCAGGCGAGCAAGCTGTGAGCATATAACAGCAAATTCAGGGTACTGAATTTGCTAAGCTCCACTCTGCATCTGTGGTCTGGCAAACAGCACTGCTCACCCATCGACTTGAATGGAATATCACAGATATCACCCTTGTCAACAAGGCCTGCAGTAGCCTATGCATTGGAAACATTTCCATGACTATTTCAAAAAACAAACATACAAATGTTAACACTAAAAATAGGGAGAAACAACATAGCTAATATCAATCAACTATACTTACTATACTTTGGCACACATGTAAGTATAAGACTACAAATAGTAGCAGTTAATACATATGAAATAGACCAAAACATGAATAAACACTTTAACAAGAGGTGGTGCAATACGTGTCTTGCATGTGATTTTGGTGTGTTGAATTCAGAACTTGAACTAGACCCAAGACTCCCTCTGAAGTTACTGACGGTCTCCATAACAAATACACATCTGCTATCAAAGGGATGGAAAAATGCACCCTCCAAACACTTTCTGGTCATTATCATTCCTTTACTCTTGCTATTAATGTTGCAAATTATTGTGCATGTGAGGGCATTTCACATTGACAGGTGACGGAAGCGTGCCAGGCCAACGGTTGCAAAGCTAGCATTGGACAATTGCTGTAGGGGGGCTAATGAATTCTAGTGAATCAGTTAGTGAATAGGCCTGCGGGTCATTTTCCTAGGCTGTCTCCTGCAAGGGAGAGGTCGCTGTCCATGGTGCTGATCTTTCTCGCTATGTAGGTGCTCAGCACTCTCCATGGTGCTGAACTCTCTGTACTGTAGCTGCTCAGCACTCTCCATGGTGCTGAACTCTCTGTACTGTAGCTGCTCAGCACTCTCCATGGTGCTGAACTTTCCAGGTTGATACTCCACAGGGCAGCCATGTTTTTCCCGGTTACCCAAATAAGGGACAATTTAACCAAACAAATTGTGCTTACAAGTTCCCAAATCAGCGGACTGAACAAAAAAGCAACAAAAATATTTTTAGCTTTTTAATGTGAAAGAACACAGAGCAGCGAAATCTGACGTCAATATCGGTAGAGGGCGCTAAGTCCACGGGTTCATGTACTTATTATTTGCATTGGAATCCCCATAGGGGGATTTTAGATCGCCTCATATAAGAATTGTGTTTGAAAAATAAACAAATAAACAAACTCATATATATGAAGAATCAACTGACTAAGAGAAGAAAACGGTATGTTACTGCTGCAGAATTAGTTGCATTTTCGCTAGAAACAGACTGTATCATATATGACTGACTGACTGTCGTAAACAATAAAGACACTCCTCCCCGGCAATATCAACCGGGACAGTTTGTTTATTTTTAGACCACAATTCTTAAATGAGACCATTTTAATTGGACCCCATGTTATTCTCCATAGAGAAAAAGGTGAATGACGTCAGGACTTCGGCGCTCTATACCTTCCTTCCACTCTGCTCTGTCCTATACACCCTGCGTCGATCAGAGCAGCGATAAGATGCACCGCTTATTTGGACCAGGCTGTGCTCTTATCGGCACGTCAAATCACAGGTCTTTTAAAATGGGCGGCCTCAGAGCGAAATGCCCCTTGCCCCGTTCTCTGCACATTTGCCCTGTCATTGCGGTGCTCCATTAATGCCCTGCAGGCCCACGATTCAGGACGCATTTAGCCCTCGCCGCAGGCATGTCTGACCCCCTTGACTGTGACCTAGCCCACGGCCTGACGAGCTGCCATAACAGGACCCATGGCTTCATGCACGCGCGCGCGCACGCACGCACACTGTCTGACTGATTGACTATCAGCATTCTGGTGTGGGTGTGTTTTTTTGATTGCTCTAACCTGTGACCCCTCGCCCCAACCTCAATCTCATCTCCCAATGGGCCCTGTGGAGATAGCTGCCACTGACACCTTGACCCCTCAAGACGGTTTCAGAGACAGAACGGAGATGGCGTCATATCGCCCTCCCAGCTTTTGACCTGTAAAAAGGCGCAGTGGGTTGAGGAGTTTCTTGTGTAATGAATCCACAACCTATGGATTGGGGTTCAAGTACCAGACGGTGTTCTGGAGGAGCACATACCGGTAGTAATCTGTACTCAGGACATAGTACTCTGTACTCAGCACATTGTATACTTTGTACTCGGCACATAGTACTTTGTACTCGGTACATAGTACTTTGTACTACTCGGTACATAGTACTTTGTACTCGGTACATAGTACTTTGTACTACTCGGTACATAGTACTGTGTACTCGGTACATAGTACTTTGTACTACTCGGTACATAGTACTGTGTACTCGGTACATAGTACTTTGTAATCGGCACATAGTATACTTTGTACTCACAATGATGCGATCTCAAATATCCTGCTCTTTGTGTCCCATATACCACCCGTCTCTGAACTTCGCAATATTTTGAGAAATGAATAAAACGTAGCCAAGTTAATTTTGATAAAATAGACTGCTGTGTGCCAGCTGAATAGTCTGCATGTTGAATTTAAATGTTTTATATTGCTAAGCCTTTATTCCAGGCACCATCGAGAAAATGTATACTTTATTTTTTAATTTGATTGAGCAGAGCACTGAAAAATATACTGCCAGGAAATATACACAAAAAATACACACAGCTGTGCCTCATGAGTAATAATTAAATTAGCTACTCTGCAAACACCGATATGGTGCCAGAAATATTTGGGCTTTCAGTTTGTTTTAAATGAAAAGTAAATTCTCTTTTAGCTGTGGAAGTTTTCCACAGTAGGGTTAGGCATGTATGAGTGAGTGCGTGCGTGCATGCGTGCGAGAGCCAGAGAGTGTTTTGTATAAATAATTGTGCATTACAGAGGATATCTGACACAGCTAGTTATATGAGTTAAATTCAGTCAATGCAGTGCACTTGTTTCAAAAGATAACGAGTTGCATTACAGATGAAACGTCTATTAATAGTTGCTGCTTGATCACCTACTACTCCTCCATCATTAATAATATCAAAGTGAGATACAAAATCAAACATGCCCCGACTGCACACTCCATTCCACACACTCCATTCCACACCATCCCTCTAACACATACAGACTTACATTCACAAAGACAAACAAAACAAAGGGACACCTGAGCCCTTTGTCACCTGCCACATCTATACCACTTTAGTAAATTGGCTGAAGACAATGCATAATCTCATGGCATCCAAAACGAACAATAGCCCATAAAACCCCAGAATCAAATCAGCGAGGTCACATTGCAGTGCCACGAGCGGCCGTGCTGACACACTCCTTCTGTTGAGATAATCAAACACCTTTCACCACGGTGTGATGACAAACGCTTCCCATTTGCAATATCATCTCCGTCCACGGTTTTTATAGCAGCAGGTCATACATTGAAACCCATTTCAGGCCATGTCGCACGCGGTCACCTGTAGTACAGGGTCGTCCACTAAGCCAGGTGGCAAGGGATGCAGTACCGAGGCACCAGAAGGGGTGTGACTATAGCTGTGGAGGATGATCACAAGGTGTGGCGCAACACTTTGGCCAGCTGGTGCTGCCAGAAGACAGGACAGCTTTGTGTGTGGGGGAAGGGGGTGGGGCGTCTGTGGGAGGCTGCTATTACGGTATGAGGCAATGGGTTGTGCAGAGAGCTAGCATAAGGGTACTGTACTTCTATATAGTGCACACATGATGTTGCGCTATTGTTGGTGTGGTATAGTCCAGCTAAAGTACTATTAGTAGTGCTCTGTAATGGGGAGTCAGTCCTTCCTTCTAGAAAGTACATGATGTACATCTCCCGATTTACATCATGCAAGTTGGGAATGCAGCCCGTTGTAGGCCTACCTGTTGTCAGAGTACTTGCTGTACACGTTGTTACGTTGAGTACCCAGTGCGGTACCCATTTGGCACAGTTATAAATGGGTACCGGCCTACTCAGGAATGATGCAAGTTGATAATGAATGCCCCACCCGTGTTTATATAACACTAGTGACTGTGCAGAGAAGGCATCACTCCCCATCTGTTTTTGTGGCTTTCGCCTTTATTTTATATTTTTTATGGAGGGACAGACAGTAGGCTGACAGGAAATTGGGAGAGAGATGGGGGGGAAGACATGCAGTAAAGGCCGTCGGGATCGGGAGTCCTAACCCGTGGCACACTGCCAGACTGGATTACCAGCCAAGGTGCCTGGACCATTGAGCCATGGCCCAGGCCTATCACTCCCCATCTTACTCTGAAATCTAAAAACTCTGCCTTTTTACATACAGTACATTCTAGTTATGTAATTGTCCACAGATGCCAAGTAGTAAAGTACCACTATGTTATTTTAATGTGGTATAAAAGGAAGAAACTGCCGCAGTGGTGGAGATGTGTTGTCCATTTGTGATAATAATATTGATTGTTCCATGTCTAAATTAGTATTTGTGCACCTTGGATGTTTGACTTCCATGTTCTTATATACTGTATATTTGCATTGCATACTGTATGTGTGTATTCCTTTTGTTAAATACATTTACCCTGGGGTGCAAATAGTATTTTGGTCAAATTGTTTGTTTTATTATTAATCTTAATTAATATTAGTTGGTAGCACCCTGGGACATAGTCTAAAAGCCCCAAACTGATACTCAGTGTTAACTATTGGTGCTGCAGCTATCCTGTGCTCTTGCTTATTGTAACATTTTGAAACTTTAAGTGAATAAATGCAGAATGTGTGTTTTCTTGGGCCACTCTGCATCCGCCTCCTCACTTGGCACCGCAACCGCTACCTGTCAGCCTCACACGCGATATTTGTTTGATTGACCTATTGTGCGCAAACTAACGCAAAAACGCCTCTCGGCCATCATTCTCATCTCTGCTGCATCTGACTTTCCTTCTGTTACATCATGGTTTAGTCCTCCCACATGTCCATATATAAAACACAGCGGTCTCCTCCAACGCTGCTGCCTAACCTCCTTCCTTGGTTCTCAACACTGTGAGTTAGTTACACCGTACGCATGGGGTTGTATGTATTGTGAATGGTACCATATACATATGTACAGACTTACAGAGCACTAGGAAAAAAGCCTCATCTTATGCCATTTTGCCCCAGGTGCCTTAGACAGTTGGCTGCTATATTTCTTCATCACCGCTAACAAACAAAATACACGAGCAGATCAAACAGATCCTTAAAGAAGAAAAGGTTCCCACATCATGCATTGATTCTCATCAACAGCACTAGAACAAAGCCCTCTCGTGCCACTGCCAAGTGTCTTTATCACCACTAACAAACACTTTTTAAAGAAGAAAAGTTTCATTGAATATATATTCTTGTTGTTGTTCTTGTATCTCTCTCACACAGTAAAAGGGCCTCCACTGAACAGCCTTGTCTCACATTTGTCATTCAGCAGCACCACTGAGCTTACAAAAATTAGCATACATTTGTGAGAATGCTGAAATTCACAACCACCACCAAAGCGAGTGAGAATAAAGCCTAAAGACTACAGCCTCAAAGAGCTGATGGGAGGATAGCTCTGTGTCAAGGCAAGCCATGCCCAAGTATGTATTAACAATTTAACATATACCTGGAATTGGGGGTCGCGTCCCAATTTTGGGGTATATCATTATAGGGATACAGGATTTCTTTTTTTTAATAAAAACTAGTAAAAAAGCAGATCTACAAGCTCATAACACGTTGTATTGTGAGCTTGTAGATATGCTGTTTTACAATTTAGGCATATTTTCTTAAAAAAGAAATATATATATATATATCCCATGATTTTGCAACCCATTTTTTGTCAATTGTGTCAATTATCTAATGTAATCCTAGGCATCATTTAGAATATCATTTTAAGTATAAGTATGCCTGCTTGCTCTGGGGAGAAATTTAATGTTGACCTTGATCTTCAGATCAAAATGATTGTGAAACCAGAAACAGGATTGTGCCAAAGTTTAGTTTCCAACCTGGACACAAACCGTCTCTAACTGCATACGTTACCACCTTAACTGTATACGTTATATTGTATTAACATACTCATGTCATACAGGTTGGACAAAGTAACATTTTATTTACATAGAAAATATGATATAATAGGCCTTTAAGGGATTAAGTGGTTGACTGTGGTTAGGTTCATGTGAACAGTAGAGAAGCTGTGGAAGGCGGAGGTGAGCCAGTAGTGCTATAGTTAATAGTTATTCACAGGACCCTCTCCTCTGCCTCCGGCGAACACAGATGAGTAAGCGCAGTATTAGTGGATTGCGGTCAGGCTGAGGTGCCAACTGCTCGTGCTGCTGGATGCTCATTATTTTGCACTTTTCGGATGCAGCAAAAGATGGAAGCTATGCCTTAGTTTGAAGTAGAGATTCCACATCATTGTTAAACACTTAAGCCCTATATACTGTACTTCTTGAAAATATTTGAAATTGTTTGAAAATTGCCAAAGGTTTGTCCAAAATATGGACTTATGGTTTAATAAGTGGTAAGAGATGAGTTGGTGGAAAAAGGTTCAGAATTCTATGCGCCATATTGTGACTGGCGAGAGCATTTTCTTTTATTTTTCTTTGGTTTTCCTTTTATTATCAAAGGCTGCTTTGAAAGGAAAGACATTGAAATTGGCTGTTTGACTAAAGACTGGTGTCTTTGTGAACCAGCTTTGGTCTCATATAATATTCGCAAGCCCAATTGCTAGCTGACTTTTGGCAGTGCAAAAAGGAGCCTTAATTCTCCTGGGTGAGATTTATACATGCAAAAGAGGTAAAAAGTTAATACATGCAAAAGAGGAAAAAGTTAAGATGCTCAAAATTCTAATCCAGTTACAATGCCCTACATCACCATCTGCCCCCTCTCTGTCAGGTAAAGCCCAGGAAAATGGAAAATGCCATTCTGACTGCCGAGTTGTGGCACCGCATGGTGTCTTCTCCCCTCAGGCTAGCTAAAGGCACTTACCTTCTATAAAGGATCTCTCATTACAGTGAAAAAAAAACTAGAAAGGGAACAAAACAAGAAAGGGACACCTTATAACCCTAACCCTTTACAACCATTTAGAACAAGCAGTTATCTTGTACAGACTATAGCAGAGCAACTCCATGGTAACTCCAAAAATATATAAATCTCCTTCTTTAGGTGCATGAACGCAACATTCAGGGTTGCTATCTTACCCTTGTCACATATTGAGGCACATTAATACTAACCCATGTGGCCTTTCGAAGAGAACAATTATTGTCTGAAGTGCTTTTCACTGAGAAAGCCCTTATGCACTTTGGCTCTCTGCTGGTAGTGCTGTTTTACCTCATCATCTCTCATAGCCTGTCATTCGATAACCTCATTCGATAACCTAACACTCACAATGGGGAGGAAATGGTCAAAACAAATTGCATGCCCCCAGCTTCAAGCAGGGTGGGAAGAAAACCAATGGATAGCCAAATAAAAAAGAAAGAAATCTTGTAGTTATTTAATACACAACACTGTCCACTGCAGTGGTGGCAGTGGCTCAGGTGCCTAGGAACCAGAAATACCTGGTTCAATCCTCTGCACCACAAGTGTCCTGAAGCAAGACACTAAAACCCTAACTGCTCTCATGAGAACATTGAAGCCATGCATGCAGGCTGCCTCAGCCGTGTGTGTGTGTGTGTGTGTGTGTGTGTGTGTGTGTGTGTGTGTGTGTGTGTGTGTGTGTGTGTGTGTGTGTGTGTGTGTGTGTGTGTGAATGGGTGTAACATACATGGTAAAGCGCTTTGGATAAAGCCACCATAGAAATGCGCATTTACCAAAATCATTTTTCTTGAGTTTTCAATGCGAGTGGATTATCTCCCAGGGAGACAGCTGGTGCTAAAGATGACCTTTTTTGTTTTTGTTTGCTATGCTCACATTCAAGCACACTATATAATTGAAAATGTGATGACAGGTGTGAGAGACCAATGGCAAGCAGAGGCAACAACATGCTGTATTCTACAGGTTGGCCGGGGCCACCAGGGGGGTCAGTGTGTGTGTGTGTGTGTGTGTGTGTGTGCACGCGCGCGTGCGGATGCCGATGCCGATTTACCCGCAGCTTTGCACCTGAAGAGCCTCCCTGGTCGAGGCAATAAGCAAGAGGCAGAATGCTTTAGCGAATGTTGCAGCGCTGCCTCAGCCTCATATTACAATATGTCATGTCCCACACCTGGCAGTTTTGACAGCCGGCCACTGGGGATGCAGCTGCACTGCCTCGGCCGCCGCATTGTTGTTTTGGTCACTGTTCACCGGCTTATATGCAGGAAAACGATTTTGTGCTCAACAGCACGTTTACTGCAATATGCCAGGTCTATCAATACTGCAAGTCAGTGCATTATACTATAGATTTTCAAGCATGAATTGCCTTTTGCAATGATTTACAGTATAAGAAGAAGGCCATGTATAGCGACGCACACAAAAAGGTTACAGTTTTTCCATAATTGCTTAGACACGATGCTTGGAAAAACCTTCACCCATCTTCTCAAAACTTGAAACAAATACCCCTGACTATTGTGGCAAAATCAATCGCCTCAAATCCATTTACAGAATATAATTGTATTTCTTACTATTGTAGTAAGAAAGACGTTCTTTATTGAAAATTCTCTGACAACTTTTCGATCTATTTGATCTTCATCAAGTCATGACCTGATGAAGATCAAATAGATCGAAACGTTGTCAAAGAATTTTCAATAAAGAACGTCTTTCTTGTACCTGTGGTGTGCGGGCTCCATCCACTATCTACTAAAGTTTCTTTAGCCCAGCAACCAGCCTGTCGATGCGTATTCTTCTACGTCCGCTCTAGTTACTATTGTAGTATAAATGAAAAGTATGGAAATCACACAGCGATTGATTATTATTGTATCAACTGAACTATATTATGGTTCAACTAGCCGATCTACATTGACACGTAGTGAGCTTGTAGATTGACTATTTGGACTATTTTTAAATGTTTATCAAAATAGTCAAAAATTACAAAAAAGGTTTAGGGATAAGGGGTTAGGCGGCGTGCAAGTTAGGGCACATTATGCGTTGCCTGCTACGGATGATGATGCTGCTCGTACTCAACAAATCCAGAAGAGCACATCAAAATGTACGATTTTCAAACGGTTACATGACTCTAGGGCTACGTGTTCATGACAGTGGAAATCTGAGTTTATTCTTACAAGTGTAAAATGTGTTGTGAGTGTCTGAGTGACAACATTTGACAAATGGGTTTAGGCTGATGGAAGCGCTTTGATCTGCTTTATCGATCAATAATTGTTTGTATGTATGTGTAACAATTTACATAAGCCCAAATTATGTATGTTTCTGTACTGCTTCATTGATTCTAGTATCAGAATGTCGCACTTTCCTCTAGATTTCTTTCCTCTCTCTCTCTCTCTCTGGATAATGTTATTGACAAGAAGGAGATTGTGTACTGCCACTGATTAGGAGAGCCACAACAATATCTCTCTGGAGACAGTGGAACAACTCAGAACCAAATGTCTCAGATAAAGCCCAACGTGACGTTGTTACTGCAATCTATCTGCAACATAATGAGACAGACACAATTCAGAGTTTCAGAGTATTGGAATAAATGTATTCGAATACGGAGACAGTAGTGAAGCATTACAATGGAACACCATATACTGATTACTGACTCCACACATCTCAGTTAGACTTCAGCTTAAATACATTACTACCCCCCTCAGGGAGTAGGTGGGTCTTAACACATGACTTCAGGAAGACCCCTCCAGACCACACAGGTCAAATGTCAGTGGGGACAGAAAACAGCTTCTCATGGTTTGGTTTATGATGTCCTTAAATGTACAACTTAGGTATTCCACATTTCCTTGACAACGTGCTTCAACCTAGCCTGGGTTCCAGCCTGAATCTAAAGCGTTCCGTGGTTCTGATTTGTCACTCGTTACTCAGTCTGGACAGAGGCTGCTTGACTCGCATTTCATAACGTCAACTGTTACGTAGTTGATGATACGTCATCATCCAGCGCCACTCTGTCCATGCTTCTCACTGTTGAAAAAATAGCGCCGTTCGAGACTTGAGAGTAAAAACCTACGGTAAAAAGTAAACAATTCAGTAGTCCAGTGACGGCTGTGTGGGGTGAGTTTAGACGGTGAATGATGGGGACGTTGCAAGGCAAGAGCAGTAGCTGCACAGTGCGCATTGATATGACCTCGTCCCACCTACAGTACCTTGGAGACCCTTTCCAGACTGAGTATTGAGTGACAATTCAGAATCACGGAACGCATTGATCCAGGCTGGACCCCAGGCTATACTGTAGCTTCAACCAGCCATGGCCAAGGATGTTACGTGACTTTCCCCAAAACAATCTGGAGACAGGCCGTCTGCTTGATGACAGCCCATTATTGTTACGACACTTTTACCTAATCTGACTACCATATGGAACATTTCCTCAATATGTTTGTAAATGGTAAATGGTGCATTTATATAGCACATTTATCCAAGGCGTTTTACATAGATTGTGCAATACATTCACCCATTCACACATCCATTCATACACCGATTGCGGCGGAGGCCATGCAAGGTACCAACCAGCACATCGGGAGCAATTTGGGGTTCAGTGTCTTGCCCAAGGACACTTCGACATGTAGACAGGAGGAGCCGGGATTCGAACTGCCGACCCATGGATCATTGGACGACCTGCTCTACCTCTTGAGCCACAGTCGCTCAGTGCATTGTCTGAATTCAGAACTTTCAGAATGTTCTTCATTCAGCTATGTATTTCTGAATCTTGAAATACAACTTATTACTAAATTGTATCTAACTTTCAAACTTATTCTATGGTGTCTGCATCTCACTTTCAGTTTTAATTACAACGGGGAGTAAAAATAAATAAATGCTATCATAGGCCACTGAACATTTTTGGTTCAGAAAATGGGGTTTTAGTGTTTTAGGAATTCAGAAAAACTTTAAACATCAATGCCTCGCAGAAATGCTCCAATTATTTCACTTTTTCCAGCTTATTTCCATTGTCTGACCCGCTGGGGACACTAGTAGATTGAAGTGAATACTCCATTACTGTATGAATGAATGGGTTGCCAATTTTCATAATAGTAGCGCAGTAATTGCGACACATTTCTTAGACACCATTCAGGTTTGTCGATAGCAATTTTTCTTTTTAAGGTAGCAGAGCACTGGTATTTGGACAACAATAGGTATTGTTTATCGTCAATTTGTATCGAGCTCTCTTTTCTCTGAAGCTCCCAGAGATTTAATTTCTTTCTGTAAACGATTTCCAAAGCAGCATGAGGTACACATAATGTGTGAGAGAGAATCAGTGGGTGTGTGTGTGTGTGTGTGTGTGTGTGTTCGTGCACGCACGTGTATGTGCGTGCATGCCATGCATGCATACAAAGGCTATGTGGTACTGTACGTGTGACAGGGAGGGTTGTCTTTTCAAGTTTGTTTTTCTGCTCTCATAATCCACCTAGTCAAACCCCTCAGGAGGTGTGTGTGTGTGTGTGTGTGCGTGCGTGCGTGCCTGCATGCGTGCGTGCGTGTGTGTGTACGTACTATGAGCAGGTTGCGTGTGTGCAGCTGTTTGAAGCTTGACAGCCAAATCCAAAAGTGAGACAACACTGCACAAGAACTAGGAGTTCAGAATACAAACATTTAAACATCTTCCCTCAACGTCTTCCACAATAGAGTACACCTGCCTGACAGTTTTAGGCTACAGTAGATATAAGTTATGACAAGTATGACTGAAGTAAACATGAAGATGAAATTATACCAGTAAGACGCCCTGAGGGCGAGAAGCGACCTCGCTCTAAAGGACGAGGTCGCATGCACGCATCCACCTGGGGGACGCCGGGCAGACTGCTGGGCGAGTGGGGAAGGGTGGGGAGGGATCAACATATGGAATGTCAGAACAGGTCAGCTCCATACATGGAGATCTAAGGGTTTAAGGTTTGAGGTGCTGGCCGGCTCCATATATGCAGATCTAGGTGATGATCCTGTCTTCCATGATGATCCTCCATGTATGGCTATACAGGGTTTGATGAGGTCAGTGTCGTGATCTTCATATATGGAGACGGCCATATATGGTGTCGTGACGTGTCACGACTCGAGGTGTGCTGTCACGAGGGGTGACCATATATGGAAGCGTGATGTCACGAAGCGTGAACGGAGGCGTGATGTCATGAGGCGTGACCATACATGGAGGCATGACAGACCGACCGACCGACCGACTGACGCAGATGCAGGTTTTCATAGTAAACTGTGACCTATGGTCGCAATACAAACATCTTGAGGGATTAACTGTTAAGGAGCAGTGAGTCTACATCTCATTATGGATGGATAACGATGGATACTCCCCAAGGCCAGATATTCCATGAACTCATAACTGTGCCTTATGAACGTGCTTCTCCATAGTGCAGGAGCTAATGAGAAGAGTTAATTATGGAGCAGCGGGATGGCTGTAGGGTTGGTGTAACATTACACTCCCTGTCAGGCCGGATTAGCCGAGCGCAGAGGGGGAAAGGGCACGGCGAACAAGCAAATGAACAGAGGGGGGAATGGAGGAGAAGATTCCTTCCAGTCTGGCTCTTCTCCAAGCACGCTTCACAGAACTGCACGAGTCTACCTCTGTGAAGCCAGAGAAATCCAGCGCAGTACGTACGCCTAAGTCGGCGTGTGTCGTTCCTCCTCCTCTGTGGCTCATTCTGCTTGCCATTGTACAGAGAGACAGACACTGAGGCAACTTTACTTGCAGGGATTTAAAAAAAATAAAAAAGCTAAAAGACAGCTTTTTTGACTATATGGGTACATTGCTGTCATTGCCCTTGTTCAGGTTCGCCTTCGGTGCATTCACAGCCAGGAAAGTTGAGAAAGGAAACAGGAGGCGCCCGCCTACCACTACCAGTCTGGCTCTGACCACTGTACAGCACCAGTGACTCACTGTCTGTCAGAATCACTGCCACCAATCATCATACCAAGTACATGTATAAACATAAACAGTAAAATCATCAGTGTTCATTCAATCTGAATTATAGCCTACACATTTCGGATTTTACTGTGCAGAAATGCAGGGCTTTTCCTTCGTTTTTTGGGGAGCTATGGGACTCGTAAATAAAAGTTGTGAAAATAGCCGATCTACAAGCTCACAATGTGCTGCATTTAGCATTGTGAGCTATTATCACTATTTTTACTTTTTGCCTGTAATGATATGCCCAAAATACGGATATCATTGCCGAGTTGAAAGTGTTCCGTGTCTGTGAGGATAAGGGGTCCATCCATTCTTTCAATTCGCCCGGAAATTTAACCCATATCTGATTGAGGATATGTGAGGTTTGCTGGAGCGTTGATTTGAAGGTTTGCTGTGGCCAGGCTGCTGTGCCGTCATGCTGAGCATGGACATGTACTGTTTGACTGATGTTTTGTTGTGTTTTGTCTCGTCTGTCTGTATCTGTCTGCTTTTTATTCTCAATTCTTATTGAACCTGTATCTCAGCTATTGTGACTAAATAATAACTGCTTTGGAACCATTGGAACCCAGGTTTTCTTTTCTCAAATTTCCTGAAAGATAATGGTTTTGGACACGCAAGGTTTCCAACCCAACATCAGCGATATTATGCTGGCTTATGCTTGCTTCTATAGTCTGTGTGTTTCAGTGCAAATATACACAGCCACAGGGGAATACAGCGGAGACGGAGCCCATCACACACCGTCTGCGACCGCCGCGTGTCAAAGTGTGTTGCGCTCAAGTCAGCGTTCCCAGAGTGGGAAGGACAATCCTGCCATTGAACCAATCATCGTATACATGATTACAAAGTATGTCACAGTAAAAATCACAGCAATTTTGTTTGCAGGCACAAAAGGCGCCCCCACATTATCATCAACACTCAAACACCCACAAAAAGGATCTGAGACTGCTCTAAGCTCTTGCCGTCATTGCTTCGGCCGACTTCCCTCTAATGACCAATGAGATGAGAGCAATCAACTGAGATACAAGTGGTAAAATGGCAATCTTATATATGTTCAGGCATGCCCGCGCCCACACCATATAATTTGCATATCATCAAAAGGAAAATAAATAACAGTCTTTCCCACTACAGTATATGAGTGACAGATATGCCATGTTCTTTATCTTCTAAATGATGCATGATGGGATAATATATGCAGTGTATATACTAGAGTGTGTGTGTGTGTGTGTGTGTGTGTGTGTGTGTGTGTGTGTGTGTGTGTGTGTGTGTGTGTGTGTGTGTGTGTGTGTGTGTGTGTGTGTGTGCCTGGTTGCGTGCGTGGTTGCGTGTGTGCGTGCGTGCATATACAACCTGATGAGTGGCTACACCACCTACAGTACAAGACATCCCTACATACATGTATACAGCAAAAGCATGAGTAGGAAATGCCTCGGTACAGTACGTATATTAATCATACAGAGAATAATACATGGTCATTACACCCTGATATCTGCCCGAGAAACCAACAGCTATCCATCCATCTATCCATCCATCCACTAAAAACAGACCATAATGGGCAGGCAACTAGGCAAGTGTGAATCCGCATTTGCAATGGTTAGATTAAGACCGCAGAAAAAGTGTAGAAATTGTTTTACGCTTTCAGAGTTCATTATCCCTAGATTTAGCTGTGTAGCCTGCATTCCATGTTAAGTTACTATAGGGGGATGGCGTAGTGACACGTTCGGTAGGATTTTGGCTTATTTGGGAGCCATCTTCCTGCCTGGCTATTAGGATGCTAGGCTACTTGGCTGCCAGTCTGTAGTTCGTAAGTTTGCTCGTCATTGACGCTGGTGTGTGTGTCACTGTCACTGCAGTACACCATCTTCCATCTCTCCTATCTTTGACTTGTCGCAACTCTTGTACTCTATGGCTCTGGATCGACGGTGGAATTATTATTATTCGCCGTTAGAAAATGTCCGGGTGTTCTGATCTGATAGTCGCCTCCCCTCCCCTCACGTCAAAACAATTCTGAATGTTTACATCTTACTGGACATGTGGACATGGACACCACGAGAGTGACGAGTTGTGTTCTCTCCGTGAGTCTGCAGTAAATAAATAATCTGTCTGTATGCGATCTGACCATTATTATTTAGATTTCACTGTCATGCTCGTACACTTTCTGCTAATAGCAATGCATTTCCACATACTTTCCCCCATTGATTTTATGACTAATAGAATACTGGCAATTACTAACAACGGGACGGCCAGTTGTCGAAATATCAGCAGGTCAAATGGGCAATCATAACGAGGTCGTGGCTTTTCAGCCGGTGGGTTGAAAGATTCCTGCTGTGATGGTTATTAAAGAAACAAGCATTAACACTTGACCGTACACCGCACACGTAATGTAAACGACCTTCACGCACACATCTCACATGCATGCACAAACAAACGCACACTAACACACACACATAAAAGCAGACAACTCAAGAAGCATGCCGTGCTTCCAGTCAGCAAGCACGGCTCAGAACTGACATGCACAGTAAAATCCTCAGTGTGAATTTATCCGCTTGTTAAACTCTGAGAGTGTACAAGAAAGTTGTAATTAAGTTAAATTCAATCTGAGGATTTCATTGTGCATCTTAGTATCTCAGATGACAATCACAAGAGATGAAGAGGCCCTCCTGCAAATGAGGATGCTTTGACCTTCATCAACCACTTATTTTTGTATTTTTTATTTTAAGTTTTAAAGAAACAAGCTCTCCTCCCTAGCCTCTCTGTGTGTGTGTGTGTGTGTGTGTGTGTGTGTGTGTGTGTGTGTGTGTGTGCGTGCGTGCGTGCGTGCGTGCGGTCCCAGGGTCATCTGAGACAGCTAAATGAGCTGCAGAGACAAGGGATACGTTCCACATAAGAGTAACAGTATACACCACTCTGTATTTGTTTTACACAGCTACAGAATAGCCCTCTGCTGCAGCTGCATGCCTTGAGGTAACTGACTGGAGGGGAGCTTGTAGCATATAAGTAAGGACTAGGGGGACCCCAGTGCTTGTCCAGCCATCACATAGCCAACAGTAGCTGGGACCTGCAACACATTTTCACACCTGCAGCAGAGAGCACAACTCTCAGTACTGGAACTAAGTGACAAAATAAACATGCCGTAAAGGGGTTTCACAGATTTGCTATCCAAATACTTTTGGCGAGGTCCACGTATTTTCAGCTTGCCTAGCTCATGTGTGAAATTAGGTTGATTTGGTTAAAACTATGCCAACAGGCCTGGTCCATGGCTCAATGGTCCAGGCACCTTGGCTGGTAATCCAGCGTGGCAATGTGCCACGGGTTCGACTCCCGATCCCGACAGCCTTTACTGCATGTCTTCCCCTTAAAGTATGAATAGAGACGGCGGATATCTCCTCCCATCCACTTGCATTAAGTTGCTCAAAAGCGCATGAGGCGATTTCACTCCTCCTTCCGGGTAGGAACAGAGTGCATTCTGGGATAGATTTGCCCCAAACACATGAACGCGCTGGCCGTTGACTATCATTGCACGCGTTCACATATGAAACAGCGTTCACGTGTCATCATGAACGTGCACAATGATAGTCAACAGACCAGCGCGTTCATGAGTTTGGCCCAACGCTGCAATACCAAATTCGGCCACTGTGTCCATTTCGCCGCAGGGTTTCCCCCGGGTGCCGTCTCTATTCATATATACTCTAAGGTCTTCCCTCCAGCTCTCTCCCCATTTCCTGTCAGCCTACTGTCTGTCCCTCCATAGAAAATAGAAAATAAAAGGCGAAGCCACAAAAAAACATTAAAAATAAAAATAAACTATGCCAAGACATAGCTTGCAGCAGATGCCATCCGAAGTGAACAGTATCCAGTGAAGCCAACACAATAGAGTGTGGCCCTATTGTGTGTGTGTGTGTGTGTGTGTGTGTGTGTGTGTGTGTGTGTGTGTGTGTGTGTGTGTGTGTGTGTGTGTGTGTGTGCGTCGGCAGACACGGCTGACTGTCTTGTCGAGCGTCGTCCAACCGATCGATTTATTACAGAGGATCCAAGGGTGTGTTAAGCTGAGTGGGAATTCAGATGGATCAGCAGGTGTTCAGACTAGAGCCTACAATTTGTCTGTCTGTCTGTCTGTCTGTGGGGAAAGCCCCCATATATTGTGCCCATGTCTTGTGACATCACTATGACAAACTATGGCATCATCAAGGATGATAGTAAATCAGAGATTATAGTAAATGCGACTGCTGTCGCAATTAAGCCCATATATATGGAGATCCCTGATGTCATCAATATTAGTATATGGATGAGTTCTCAACCGGCCCGAAATTTAAGTCCCGGCCCTACCAGGGCCCTCATCAAACCCTGTACACTCAAGATACTGCCCCCGCTGCCATCATATGCTCCATATATGGAGCTGACCTGTTCTAACTTCTGACATTCCATATGTTGATCTGACCACATTGTCTACACTCAAGACAAGCTCCATGTTATATGGCCAGTGCACGTGACCTCCTGAGGTCGCTTCCCACCCTCAGGCGTCTTACTGGTATGATGATAGTAGTACCTCTACGACACATTCCAAATGTATAACTGCCTGTACTCCATTAACTTAAAAGGTTTATAAACATGCAAACAGAAAAGGGTTAGTGGCGTGCATTCTAAATGAACCGTTCCAACGAGAGCCGTTGCATCTGTGATTTCCCCTGTCCATTCTCACTCTCTCTCCTCCTCACCAGCTGTCTCTGGCTCTCTAACTACTGTCCCACAATGCCTCCAATTCCCCATCCATTCCTGTATCATTTACTCCCTCTACCTTCTCACATCCTCTATGTGGCGTTCTGTGTTCATTCATCAGACTGGCTGCTTAATTACATTCTGCTCTTGTACTTAAGCCTCTTGTTTGTCACCTGGGGAGAGACGGTGAGAGAATTTTATGGCATGGCTCTGAGGCTTGCCGTTTATAAGAGGGTCTGGTCTGTCTGTGTGTTTCTCCAGAGATAATCTCAAACACATTTGATCACACACTGCCAGTAGGCCACAGAAGTAACGCAGTAACGTTTTACTTTCCACTGGGTGGGTTACACACCGCTAGTAAAGTTTGTAAAGACACAAACGAACCCTTGATTTAGTAATGACCAAAAACATTACAGACTCAAAACACCACAGAAGGGATTGATCACGATCTATCGGGTAAGAGATGGGTCACATGGAAGCAAGAGTGTAGGCCAAGCAAAAAGCTTGATTGACACTACATGGTAATTCAATTACTTTACCCATTGCCTTGTACAGTACAATGGACAAAAGTAGCAGAGTCTTAAACAGCCTCATTTGAATAATCTCATAGCACAGGACACATTTACATAAAGACAAGCTGTGTTCCATTGAAGGCATTGGATGCCTTGGCAACAGTCTGTGGATTTCTTTCTTATAAATCTCATAGAATTGGCCATAAAATCCATATTTTCTGTAAAACAAAAAACAGAAATGTTTTGACTTTAGATTGCTATCCTCAAGTTTCTGAAGAAACTATAATTACTGACAACAATATCATAATTATTGTTTTGCCGAAGACAAGACAAAATATGTAAAGGACCTTAACATGACTGAATGCAAGGCATGCTGAGCTGTGACCAAAATACAGAAAGAAATCCATTCAAATTTCCATAATTAATTGGAACGGCAGAGTGAATCCGTGTGGAATAATATCGGCATCCCTAGTGCGGCGGGCCTTCAACTACAGTAATTTATGAGCAGTGGCTTCAACAGCTCACCATGCTCCAAGAAGTGATTCTGAACCTCGCTGCGATGTGGCCGGAAGATCTCCAGGAGAGATGAATACGGCGGCATCATTCATGCCAGCGACACAGGGATTTAATTGTGGTTCTTGTATGGGGCCAGCGTGGTCCCTCCGGCAGGCCATCTCTCATTGGCGCACTGGGGCCTATACTCCAGCAGTCACAAACAGGCGTGGTTGACTGATTGGCTCAGACGTTAATTTCATAGAACTCCATCCATGGCTACACTTCCATTCCATTTGGGGCGGTGGAGCACTCGTTCATCTAGCTGCGTCCGCTTGACAGGGGAGCTAATTACCATTGGCTGTGACTCACCCAAAGATCTCCAGATTACCCAACATTGTTTTGGCTCCCGTTCCTCGTCCATAGACAGAGTAAGAGACAGAGAGAAGGGTGGCGAAAAAGAATGGGCTACGTGTCACATTTCCTTCGAGGCCGAACTGAAAAATGTTTTGTTGTGCCGTCAGACTGACTGATGGATGTTAATAACTAAATAAGTAAAATGGTATTTGGCCCTTTGGTCAGAAACAGTATTGATTGATACATAACTAATATTGAATACCGCGCTGTAAGTTTCTGTCCACACACACACACACACACACACACACACACACACACACACACACACACACACACACACACACACACACACACACACACACACACACACACACACACACACACACACACACACACACACACACACACACACACACGTTGTGTTTACACCAGACCTGGTCTCACTTCAATAATACATACACTGTTCTTCAAATGTCAAACAATATGCAATTTACAGGCCATATCTATGGCACATTTTGCAGTCATGTGCTGTTGCTTCCTACAGCTTGGTATCCAAATGTCAAGTGCATTAAAAACAGTATGATGTTATGCTTTGTGCTCAATCACAATCACCTTTGTCACTGGTGTCATATGTTATGGGAGTTACGGAGCACTTTCATTATCACAGGCCATGTGAAAGACTATAGCGAATGCACTTGTCATTTAGTTTCACTTAATCACTTCATACTCACAGGCTTGTGTGCAATGTTTGAGACATTTTAAGATGAATAATTCTCACACTAGATTAAACTAAGTATACATGGCACAACATGCATGCTCATTGACTCCAGAGCCTACAGTATATACAGTACAGTATACTGTAGCTGGAAGTGTTCACTGCCACTGAGCGTGCTTGTGAAGCAGTGGTGTAAAATTAATAATAGATGTACAGAAAGGCTATCTCTAAGAATTTTAGATGCATACTGAAAAGTTATTTTCTTTCCCGATAGGATAGGATACACTTTTAAAAATTATATTATTACAGTCCAATGCTCATCTCAGTTTAATAAATGTATTGAACACATCAAATATTGTTCAGGTCATGTCCCCAGCAGAGTCTACTTTGTCTTATCTTCGCCCTAATTTAATATTCCAGTATCTACAGTATCAACATGTACAATATGTGTGCATGTGTAATCCAGCAAGTATCCATCTAAAACACCAAATGCTCAGTGGTATAAACATAACAAGCTTAACACTGCATTTAGTGGGGCTCTGACTGTCTAAAGAACAGATTGCAAAACATAATTACTGATTTAGAAATATACCGAATGCAAGTAACTGCAGAATGATTATACAACGAAACAAAAAAAACGTGAAGCATGCACTGGGCATAATTATTCAAGAACATAAGAAAGGATCTTGTCTTTGCATACAGTGCTGTACTGTACTGCATAACAAAATGAGACCAATCCACTGAACAGCCATGCCGCCAATACTAAACTGATCTGTGCATGAACATGCATGAGAGCCAATATCTTCAGCACATTATGGTTGTATTTCGACCCTGAGCACTGCTTGCTGGATCCTATTATCAATGGCACAATGTGGTATGTGAAAGCATTATGAAGATTTATTCGATCTAACACAGACATAGAAACAAATCATCAACCCCTGTGAAAGATAACATAACATAAGCCAACACTGTTGCCTTCGACGTTTGGAATGGCTTTTCATGCAGTCTGTCCTGACTCCTGCTGCAGAAACATAAAAAAAGAAAAGAAAAACGCAGTAAAAAGAGAGGCGGAGAGAACGGGGGAAATGCCACATGACATCATAGCGGCCTCTGTAATTCAACACGACCAAAGCTTGGCCAACACTGAGGAACGCTATGAATAAATGACATGCGTTATTTCACACAGATCTGCATTGACTTTCACTGTTTTTCTTCACTTTAGTCATTTTCTCCTCGGTCTCCCTCTTTGTACTGTATGTGGGTAGGCGTCTCTCCATTCACTGTGCCACATAAATCTGAGCTTTTGAAGAGAGTCCAGAATGTCCGCCCATGTGCTGCTCTTCCACCGCCATCCGTAGCGGGTGGAAGAAATGAACATACTGGCATGGCCACTTGGTAAATGTCCGCTGCACCTCAGTGGAGTCTGATTGAATTTACCACAGTCGCATAATCTCAAGCAGACCCACACTGAGAGACCAACATTAACACGAATGGACATGCTGACCCCCATGGACATACAGTATGAGGAAAAGCAAATACATTATGCACATGCACACAGAGAGGCATTTGCATTCAGTACTTGTGCACAGACAGAAATGCAGATACTAATGCAAAATGAGGAAGCCAGCAACTGTACAGTACATCTGACTTCAAACCCTTAGATCTCCATATATGGAGCTGACCTGATCTGACATTCCATATGTTGATTCACCCCCATCCGTCTGTCCTGTTCTGAGATTCCATATGTTGATTCACCCCCATCCGTCTGTCCTGTTCTGAGATTCCATATGTTGATCTGACCTCATCCTGGCATCAAGACACGCTCCATATATGGACAGTACAGAATTCATTCCATATGTTGATCTGACCCCCCACTCCAAAGCGCCAGCGCTCGCCAAGCAGTCCCCCGTCTGCTGTCACCCAGACTTCTCCGCCTCACGGCGTCTTACTGGTTATTATTTGCGACCGTAGATCGAAGTTTACTATGAAAACCTGCATCTCCCGTTGGTTCGTCACACCCCCATATATGGTCACGCCTTATGACATCACGCCTCCGTATAAGGTCACGCCTCGTGAGTCGTGACATCACGCCGCCTCCATATATGGTCACGTCTCATGACATCACGACTCATGAGACATCACACCACCATATATGGCAGTCTCCATATATGAAGACACTGACCTCATCAAACCTTGGATAGCAATACCCTGGGCAGCTGCCGAAAACTAGAGTTCTCATCAGGCCTGAAAATGAAGACCCTACCTGGGCCTTCATCAAACCCTGTACACTCAAGACACTGCCCCTGCTGCCACACTTAGATCTCCATATATGGAGCTGACCTGTTCTGACATTCCATGTGTTGATCTGACCTCATCAAACCCTGCACGCTCCATATATGGCCAGTACAGAATTCATTCCATATGTTGATCTGACCCCCATTCCAGTGCCCAGTGCTCACCAGTGCTCGCCCAGCAGTCACCCTGGCGGATGCGTGCACACGACCTCGCCCTTTAGGGCAAGGTTGCTTCTCGCCCTCAGGGTGTCTTACTGGTAATTATATTGTTCCATTAGCCAATAGTGACAATAACGGCTTGATTAATGTCATGGTTATCAATAGGGTTGTCCTGATCGGATCGGGAGATCGGAAATCAGCTCCGAGCTCATGATTTTCAAAAGATCAGAATCGGGGGGAAAAGATCGGATTTTTAATTGTCTAATGTAAATCTTGTATAAGCAATGAGATTGTTAAAAACTGTTGTGTTTATGCTAGTTGTTTTCCTTCGGGTCCCAGTCAGAGATCAAACAAAGACTAGTCACACTCAAGAGGCGTGAAAAACACCTATGATGAAAACAATTAAGGAAATGCAACCCCCGCTATGATGGGATAGGTGTCTGTAGTACTCTCTCTGAATGAGAAAGATACTCTTTCAGAGTTTTAACTCGACTGTATCCACTCTAATTAACCAAAAGAAATGCAAACGCAAAATGCAAATCAGTGTTTAGGGGAAAAAAACTATCAATTGTCAAAGAAATAGGCCAGTCTAATTATATTTATTTCAAAACTCCAACAATCTGCCAACAGAGAAGTACAAAACAAACTAATTAGACACCAATGTGTCACACAGTAGATATGTGCCTGTATAGTAACTATGATATTGCACTCTCTCGTGTACATCATTCTTTAAATACTGTAGGTAAAGTTTGAAACGTGACTTAATTTATATCAAAGAGTGTGTCACGAGAATACTAATTAGCCAGAAAGTGTGCATCATTTTTGCATCTCCAATAAATAATTGTTAACTTACAAGCTATTGTTAAAAACATGAATTTCAATACATTTTTGCACACTGGGTGGAGTGGGTGGCTGGAATTGTTCGTTGTTGCACTGACTGCATGCCACCATGACATCCTGAGTATAAACACTTATACTTGTGTGGAAATAGCCAACCTACAAGTTCACAAGACGTCGCAGCACATTCGAAAATATTTGCCTATAATGAATGACATGCCTAAAACAGGCAGGGTTCAACATAAAGGTATGAGTAAGTTATATTGTTTGGTTAAAACAAAGGCATTTTTGTTATAAATAACTATTTTCTGATAGTAATCATTGCTATAGTGTGTTTGTTCAATAACAGGAGTCTCTCATCTCTCCAGTTCTTCATTTCAGACGGAGAACCATTTATCAGCTTCAGTTCAAATCTGTATTCTGAGTCTGTGATCTCCATCCTGATTGGATAAAATTGGTATCACAACCTGAAAATTCATTTTCTGTTTAATAAAGAGCTGGAAAGACACAGAGACTCCTGTTACCAAACAAACACTATCAGAATATAGAGCTATTTAACAAATATTTTAACCAAAGAAAATCACCTACACTATACCTTTAAGTCCAGATCCTGTTTCACATAATGAGATGAGAAGATATCATCTTCTCATCTCACTATACTCTTCTGTCCTGAAAAACATCTTGAAGAAAAAAAGATAAAAGAGATTAAATGATGACACCAAGAATTTGTCTTTCCTCAAATCAGTATGTGGTAAGATTTCATTACAGTGTTTTCTCTGTGCCGAGAGCAGTGATTGCTGCTGTATTTAAGGTTAACTATGGGGAGTTATGACTTGGCTTGCCTTGGTATGACCTAGTACAAGATAAAAGTTCATGGGGTTTGTTAAGCATCAGTTGGACTTTTGGGACCCTGCCTATTTTGCGGTGCAGTTTTCACGGCCCAATGCGCCACCATGGCCTGGCATTGTTTATAGCACTTTAGTTCCACCTACTGTGTTAAAGCTTTATGGTTAACTTCACCTTTAATTCTTGCACTTTGTGGTTTCAATTGCCCCTGCCTCATTGGACCGCGGTTGAGGTAACGTAGTTAAATCTTTTTGCGTGTGTCATATATTTTTTTCTTTTCCCTCTGTGTGTTAAGCATGTGCAGCAGGTATATCTGGTTGGACCATATAATGTAACCTAATTCTGATCAGTGTTTGGGTCTATTGTATTACGCGAATTTACGCCTCTTGTGCAGATCCAAATAAAATAATTCAAATGTATGTGTGTGTTTCAAAAGAGTCATAATTATTGGAAGAAAAACAGATGAACAGGTTGAGAATTGCCCTTGTTTTTCTAACTATAGTATAAGTCAGACCAGGACATTGTACGGCCCATGGGTCAAATACTTAATCTTAAAAATGCTGCATCGTACGGCCGTGTTGCGCCCCGAATGTGGCACGCTTCTGAAGTTCAGAACGCTTGGGAGATGCGCAGTGAGCTTGTGGATCGTCTGTTTTCGGCACACGAGTCGACACCGTTGTACCACAAAGTAAATCTGGCAGAACGTGCACACATCAATGCCTGCCAGGCTGCCAAGTCTCAACAATATCATCACTGGTTGGCTTGTTATTGTGTTTTCAGAACGTTGTTGTTTAATGGTTGTGACTCAACACTTTGATAGTGTTCACGCTGATAGTAAGCAGCGCCCATGTGGGTTGTGAAACTGACACCTCCAGGGTCCTCGTAACTATTAAGAGAGCTACCTCTAATGTTCTCATTGTTAAAATAAAATGCTAGTATTTACATGACTTGTAACTTAAACAAAAACATAGTTTTCAACTGGGAAAGGAAATATCTCAAGCATGCAAGTAGAAAGTAAAAAAAATCACACCGATGTGAAGTGAGGGGCGCTCTTATTGTAGTTAAAAACTAAAAAAGTTGACTTGTCAGACAGTAAAGTCGAAGTTGAGTAAGACATGCTCCTTATATGGCTAGTACAGAATGAATTCTGTGTGATCTGAACCCCCATGCCAAAGTGCCAGCCCTCGCCCAGCAGTCTGCTGTCAACGAGGCCGATGCATGCACGCCGCTTCTCGCCCTTAGGCGTCTTACTGGTTTATATCGCTGAAGTTTGTATGTGCCGATGTGATGTCATTATTCCCCACAATCCACCAGAGCTGCTTAAAATGTCACACAACTGACAGTTTTCCCTCTTCCAATAAGTGACTGAACCACAGACAGTATTTAGTTATTTATTTATTATTGTATTATTTATGTATTTATTTAAATAGGAGAGGAGGAGAATTATTTCTGGAAGAGTGATACATTTCCACCTCCACAATTCAGGTTACGCATCTCTTTGTGCAGCTCGAGACATGTTGCTATGAGATGATTTTAGTCCTCTAGCTATACACACAACACTGGCATCAGGATGATTAAAAAAAAGGACAAATGTATTAACACTTTTTTTATTGCAATTAAGCCAACAGCTTAAATGTTTAGCTCCTGTATTTAGCAACGGTTGATGAATTATTCAGCCCGTGAAGTAAAAGAACAATGCAGCGCGAACAGTCAGCAGCAGCAGGCAGTAACAGGAAGAGATGCCAAGGTTGCAGCTCTGTGAGATAAGCCTGAGGTGGATGACCTTGCTTGTATAGCATCCGTCCCACACTCCCCTCGGCACACAGTCCCAGAATGCCATGATGTTATGTTCAGGGACACCGGAGCCCCAATCCAGCTTTTTGTGCTCATCAAATGGAGGACAAATGAACTGCCAGGTGCACATGTACTCTACGCATATGACATACGAAACGTAACTTTTGTGATTGTATATGTCGATAAAATCCCCAAAGTGATGTTTCATATTTTCAGATGCGTAGAATACACGTGCAGGTGTTTTGATAGGTTGGTTGTGCAATTGAAAAATACGGTGAGAAAGAGTGTCCTTTTTAACATTTAATTGTATAATATTGTACTATTTATGAATTACTTCTTAACCTGTGTCAAATTAGTCTCTTTCTATTTCCTGCAAGCTGTACAAAATAGCACTGCTGACCTCATGTGCATGGCAGGAATTGTTTAATAGTACTCGAAACAGCTGCCTAAGCTATTCTTTAGTCACGTGGAAACTGTGTGGACTTTTAATAGCAGAACTGGGACAGGGACTCCTAAAATAGACAATGAGACATCAGGGAGAGATCGTCCGCTCCACATCACCAGCCATGTCCCCTGGTGAAGACGGACAAATGCCTCAAGTTAAGACAGTCCACAGATGACGTAGACCACCAGGTGGACGTTTAATTAGACTATCCACCTCCTGCTGACATTGATATGAATAGTGCCTTGTCCAAAGTTTGCCCTCCACAAACCTATTTGACAAGATCAGCGACTGCAGTATTGTGTGTAATCTACAGTACATGTTTCCCAGGGTTTAAAGACCAGAAGCTATACTCCGAGAGCAGAGGGGTCATTGGCAAACCTCAAAGAGAGATCTACAATGAAAATATTAAAGAGAACAGTCAGGAGCAATTTGAGCTCAACAAAGTAAATAAGTAGCTCCAGTTTTCCTAAATGTGTTAAATCAAATGTGCCAAAGCTACAGGGTTGTGATTAATAACTCTTGCAGATGAACCAGCCTGTTGCCATGCGATACACAAATGTGAAGTAGCTATGATAGAGAAGCATGGTTGAAGTGGGATTCGCTCATAATTCCAACAAAGTGGCTTTGCGTGCGGTTAGGGTTAGGGACAGGGTTAGTAATGGGGTGAATCGGACCACGTGCCGTCGGAATAATGTGGCTGACGCGGTTGAAGCAGTCTTAGTAACTATATTTTGAACAGTAGTCCCAAATACCGATAAACAAAGAACATACTCAAGGAGATCAAAAGGGCAGGTAGATGCAATTTCACATAGAAAGGATCAAGGTGTCATTCACCACTTCCCTTTTCTCCTTTCGACACACAGCACACTGCGTGTGCTGCGTGTAGATAAATTGTCCTCAGGACTTTTTTTGTCTGACAGTACCTTGCTCTGTTTACATTTCTGACTAATGAAGTATTCAATCAATCAATCAATGTAAAATATTAGATTGGTAGACTTAAATACAGATCAATGTTGTTATGGGTCCATACTGATAAAGATTACAGAAAATCAGTTTCAATCTCAATCTCAGCCAACATTTCTTATGTAAGCTCTATAAATACTGTCTGCAGGAACAGAGGATGGTGCACATCTACAGCATGTACAAAGAAGTAAGATACAAAAATGGCAAATATTCTAGAAGTCGGACAGGTTGAAGTATTTTTGAGCGGTGCCTAAGCTCTAATGAACAGTGTGTGTCCATATGTACGTATGTCTGTATTTATGTATGTCCGAGTATGGACAGCTGCAATACCGCTGGGTAAAGTGGCACTGTTGAGTGGCGTATGTCCCTATGTATTAGGCAGCACACACACGCACACACACGTGTGATTTGTTTTTACATGAATGATCATTGAAATTAACATACACTTCTCATCAAACATTTACCACATCACCTCGCTCTGCCTCGTAGCTAGCAGTTATTTTGGAGTGCCACTTTCTTTCTTTGCAATGACTAACACAGTGTATTAGAAATTGCAGTACTGTATTTTACTATTAAAGTTAACCTTAACAATGCTGTGGAGGAGGACAAGATATTGATGTATCAATTCCTGCCGGATGTTTCTGTTGCTGAGTTGAGCAGAAAGGTTGCCCCCATTGTGGCCTTTTTTACCAGGTTTTTGGGGAAGTCTG
The DNA here is from genome assembly GCF_963924005.1 of Protomyctophum bolini. NCBI lineage: Eukaryota > Metazoa > Chordata > Actinopteri > Myctophiformes > Myctophidae > Protomyctophum > Protomyctophum bolini. Next base: position 31,259,568 of record NC_137875.1, on the reverse strand, counting down.
TGGAGACAGCCTGTGGTATTTGACTGTCACTCTTGATGTTGTCAAATAAGTTAGAGTTAATTACAATATATGAATAATTTATGTTCAATTTTATTACCAAAATGGAAATAAATTTGATTTATTCACAGCCAAGCTTCCATGCTGCAAATGTGACAGGTTCACACTATTTCTCATTAATCCAGTCAAATCTCTGGAGAGGCATAAATACTGTAAACCATAGGATGGCTTTTCCGTGTGCTTGTTCTGACCCAAAGTCCAGGGTTAGGGATGAGCAGACATAAACAAGAATGACAGAGTTATTGAATGGAACTCCTTCCATGCATGGTAAGGAAATGGACTCTAAAAAAAACGTGGCTTCATGATCAGTCCCAGGTGAATGCACAGGCTCATGTGGCTGCAGGCAAGAGCTCCAGGACTGTTCCGCAGACAGTTATTGGTCAGCGTAGGCCCATTTAAGTATGGGAAAAAGAAAAGAAAGATTCATGTTGCCTTCTCTACTTTAGGCTAACTTTAGGCGGTGTGGTGGCCACCAGTGGAGAGGACTGGGGTTCCCTATGGCAGGGGTGGGCAACTTTGAAGATGGCCACTATAGTTCCACACTCACTCTAGAGGGCCACATTGCATATTACTGTTGTAGCAAAAATAGCCGATCTACAAGCTCAACAAGCTATTTTTGCTATATTTTAATTTAAATTCTGAATAATTTTTCGCTATTATTTAATTGGAATCATGAAAAGTAAAATTTAATTTAATTTCAAATATATTTAGTTAGCTATAGTTATGTTGACTTTATGAACATAAAAGACAATAGCCTTTTAATACTGTTCATTCTTGCCCTGATGAAGACCGGTTAGGTCAAAACATGTTGGCAGTTGCCTTTTTGATTTAATAAAGGCTATCCGCCTCATTTTAACCTTGAGTGTCCGGATTGTTTCTTTTTTTCTTTATGCCTTGATCCCGTTTGATCCATGCAAGCACCTATTTATCATCATCACATGTTCATATCTCCGTAGAGCACCTGGTTAGTTTTTCTTTTTTCATATTAAGCATTTTAATAATACTCCTTAAGCTACTAATATAGGCTGAAGTAATTAAAGTGGACCGTCATGTTTGCATGTTTGGAATTGTAACAGCTGCAATCAATAATATATCAGTATTCTGATATTAACCTGCGGGCCGCATTAAGTGAAGGTGGGGGCTGCCAGTTGCCCATGCATGCCCTATGGTGCCCCAGTGGCACAAAGTCATCATTACAATGTGACAGGCCAATCCATAGTCTCCCCTCCCCCTTCACTTGTGAACGACCCTGAAACAAAACAGACTGAGTCATCTGACTCTCACGTCTATGTGGACTTCAAACAGCAAGAAAGAAGCTGGAGTGATTATTTATTGTGCCTATATCTTCAAATTAATTGGGAGAGATGTTAACTTCAAAGTACCATGAGACTTGATATGAATAATGTACCTACTACCTAACTAATTTAGATCGCTTAGTTCTTTTAATGTCTTCCAAAAGTTCTTATTTTCTCGTTTGCAGTAAATTTGTTCTCGTCTTTGACTGTACCTTCATTTATAGCTTCTAAATATACTCAGTATTCTTTACATGTTTTTTGATTGTTGTTCATGATATTCTATTTTAAGCAGCCTATGACTCAGCCGAGGCATTATGTTTCCAGGTTGTCCCTACTTATGAGTGTGGACCATATGGACTAAGTGTCGCAATTGGTTTCTACAGACCGTAAATTAAGCCTATTTTGCAGCAATTTCAAATCCGCCATCTTTCTATATCCGATCCAAAATGGAAACATAAATGAATGCTATTGGCTGCGACCGCAGTGAGGACAGGTCTTCACTCGGTAGAACCAGTAGAAACCCTAGAAACTAACCCTACCAAAATACTTGAAAACAAAGTGTTTTCGAAAAGGTTTACTAAGGTAATAAAATCAAGTATAAGGTTGCCATACATTGGGATTCTAAAGTATTGCAAACGGTAGAAGGTGAAATAGTGACATCTGCTGGGCCATTAATAGGAACAGCAGGCTGAACGAAAACCCTTCAATTAGCGCCACCCGAAAAGCGATTGTCCAATGCCAATCCAATTCGTTTAGCAACCGTTGCTATGCAGGGCAAGCTTTCATCACCTTAAAGCTGTCGATGTTATTTTGCATGGCTGTGTTGTTGAACACATACACAACTTAACGTCAGGAAAGTTACACCACTGAGGTGATGGCAATAATAACTGTAGTCTTACCGTGCAACATGAAAACTCACGGACAGTCGTTAAAGTTGATTGTTGGACACTGTCATATCCTCGTATTTCTAGTTTATTGAAATAAAGTCATGCACATGTCCAATGCATAGCCTACTGCAGGCCTGGTTGACGGATTTAGGGCACATTTTGAAGCTTTTGCTACTGAAATGACCGATGATTTATATGGAGAAATCCAATGGGGGAGAAGGACAGCTTGCCCTGTCTGCTCTCTGCCAACGTGCCTGTGGGACAAGGACGGGTTGGGCCGGGACACAGCGAAGGGGGTTTTCCCCTTGGTCTGTAGTTGTACAGACAGAGATCTACGCAAACTGCAACTGGTTGGCGGTGGCGTACAACCACGATGCAGTATTTCTAGTAATTTACAGTATGTATTGTGCCTGAGGACCCCCTTGAAAGTGAGATGTGGCCTCTGGGCCAGCCGAGCACCTATAGGCTCCTAACAAACTATGTATGTCTATGCAGTCTCTTCCTCTTCGTTTCCTGTCTGTCTCCAATTAATCTATCAATAAAAGGCAAAAATAAGGCCACACAATATCTAAGAAAAATCACACCCGTGTGAAGTGATTGGTGCAACTTCGTGTGGGGGTCCCCAGAAGTTCCAGTGTGTTAGGCTGCGCAACAGTAACACATGGTTGTGAAAACACTATTTTCGTGCTCGGACAGACCCAGCCAGCCAGCCAGGGGACCCAGAGACACACTGTCTATAGGAGTGGTTGCACCACTCAAAAATGCAGTTAAGACTGTACATTCTATTAATACTTTGGGAAAGAAATGTCCTTTTCCGTTTAGTTATGTTATACTGAGCTTAAGTATTCCCGTAGACTATGTGCTGTCGACTATTAGACTAGGACATTGTTTCTAAAAACTGTCCTTGGTTCTCACAATTTTAGTCCTTGCCAATTAGCCCCATGTGTACCATGGTCCCTGTCGCTGCTAATTCCCAAGTTGGCCTGTGGAGGATAGAGACCAGCGCACCTCCTAGTCCTACAATACACATGGGAGTCACTAGCCACTTATTTTCACCGGACAACTTGGCAGCTCTCACAGTATCACTGGGAGAGCACTGCACACCCGCACTCGCAAAGCGTCTCCTCGCTGAGCAGGTGTCCTGACCAACCAGTAGGTGTCGCTAGTACAGCAACAAGAACACAATCACCTGCCAGTGTTCCACTGCCAAGTGTTTGTTGGGCCTTACTGCTGACAGGAAGTAAACCCTGGCCTCTGTTGTGGTGGACACGTGTTTTACCTTTACAATTTCATCACCAGATTCTAAAGAAAGAAAGAAATCCTGATACAATCATACAGCCTATTTCCCTTATTGGCAATTTATGTTTACACTGCTGGTGACCTATTGATTCCTGTTGAGCTAAAGTAAAACACTTCTGAAAATATGTAATTTTTATGTATTTTGTACATTGGATTCTGACTTGCACCATCCACCGATGATACATATAAATAGTATTGTCTGTACCAATTTATTTAACGATATCTAATATAATGATTACCATGTCAGCATTCCTTTCCCTATAATTAAACCACACAAGTTAAGACAGTGTCAGTGAGTCCCCATTCCTTCCATACTGTTGGCATTAATTTATGACCTGCTGTGGACAGACACCTATTGTACACATTTAGAGAGAGAAAATCCCATTTTACACACACACACACACACACACACACACACTCATGCACACACGCACCTCTGAAAAATAGTTCTGATTGAAGCTAATGGAATATAATATCGAGAAAATTACAGAGCCATAATTCCATTCCCTACTACTCTCCCTTGGCAGTTGGCCTGCTCATCAAATGTGAATATTGCTTATTATGAATACATTCTATGTAAGTTATTAGGATCTGGCTTAGGATAGACTAGCGAATAGTGAGACCTTCATAATGGAAGCAGTTAAGTGCTTCTGCATGCGGTGCACACACACACAGGGGTGGCTCCATGTGCATATGCAGAACTGTCGGAACAGCTCGACCCATTATGGCAGAATTATTGCCGCAGCTCTGAGCTGCCGCTGCTGCATATTCATGAGTTGCCTTGCAGCAAGGTTGGGGTCATTCTTCCTCCTGCTCTGTTCGTGTTTGTTTTGTTTTTTGTCCGTGCTAAAAGTGACACGGCATTTTGTATGGGTGAGAGAGGAGACGCCAGGTGTGGACGGCGCCCAGGTCGTAGTGGTGCCGCCACTCTCAGGCCTTGAATTCACACCAGATGGCGAGGCCCAGAGTCGGCTCTCACTCCTACCCCCCCACCCCATCCCAGCTCAAATGAATGCAGATGCATTCATGAGATGTGAGCGCATGTTTATAGCCATAATTTCTCTCAATGGGGTGTTATCCCCATGGTGCGCCCAGCAAATACATCATCTGTTAAACACGTCTCATCTCACTCGCTCTCTCTCTCTCTCACTGCCGCTAATACTCTCTCAATCGCTATCTACCTTGCTCTCTATCTATGACTCCTTTGCCTCCTCCCTGCCTCCCTCTGCAGCACGGTGGTTAATTAGTTCCATCCAGTTTTGTGGCAATTTGCTGCAGTGTGCATGTTCGCGCCCCTCCTCGAATCTCCTGAGGTATTCCGATATGAATGTGACGGTACCATTGTTGTTTGTTTGTGTGCCTCTCCACCCGTTAGTGAATGCCTGATGAAGATGATTTGTCTCGCAGGGGCGATGTAGACGTGATAAGCAACTGTTGATGCTGAATCACAAGAGAGAGAGAGACGGAAACAGTGGCTCCCAAGCCTCTTTGCTGGGTAATAGTGGTGTGATATGAATATGGTCATTACTGTTAATGTCTTCAGGGCATTACAGTCTATTTGTCACGTCATTATGCACTCAGGCTATATGTCTGGATTATGACACAATAGGGGCAAAGTGCAAATTTGCATCACTTGAATATGCTGTACAAAAAAACTGATGGCTTACTTTTTTAACAATTTGTTCTTTTAATTTTTCCTGTTTACGATGATGCTGCTGAGTTATGAGGATTACTTTGTTGAAATCATCATAGGGATTTAGGAACATTTTGGCATAGTACAGTTTTTCTGGACTTTACTTTATCAAATGATATCAAATACAGAAGGCATCAGGTGTCATTTGTATAATTTGAAGTCATAGGGACTTATTGGGACTCTCTGGTACGGTATGTCTTGCTTACTGAAACCTATTCTTTCAATCTCAAACCACTGATACGGAATGCAGGCTTTAGGTTAGCTTGGGTTATATTTTTGATAAAACAATCTGCAAACAGAATTGGCTTCATGTCTGGCGTCTGGTGTCACATTTTTATCTATGCTTTGCTAATAACCTTTCATTTTGCTGGATGCAGCCGACAGTCTTCCCAGCATGTCCTCCTAGGCTTACTCTGAACCACTGACCCACACCGGAAAACCAGGCCGTCTGTTGGCCTTTTCCAAGCCAACCTTGTTGGCACACAAGCCCAAGTAGTGGGGAACAAACACTGTTGCCAGCACTTACACACTGAAAGTATGCCATGCACAAAAAAGCTCAACAGGACGAAGGCAAGAGACACGAGTGCACAATCATTAGGACATACACAGAGTTTCACTCAACTTGACTCAAGGGCACGCACGCACACGCGCACACACACACACACACACACACACACACACACACACACACACACACACACACACACACACACACACACACACACACACACACACACACACACACACACACACACACACACACACGCGCACGCACATGCTCCTTCCATATGGCCACTGCCATCCTGCTCTTCATTAGAGTTCAACACAATGGGCCTCCAGGGCTAAGCTGTAACTCACTGACAAGTCGTGAGCATAGTGGCTTCCGCCAAAGCCACTTGCATTTAGGTATGACAATCCATCACAGTAATCACTCGAAACAAGAATAGGTCGAAACCTAGCATATAGGAGGACTATGTATGACATGCTGGGGGGCTTTTGCTTTGAAATGATGGATACAGGTCAGGAAGAAGTGACACTTGGCCAGTATAACTTTTTGATGTGTAACTAACTTCATATGGGCACAAAAAAGGAGCTATATCCTATTGCCTGTCATCTTCTCAATCATGATGTTCAGTCACCAGAAATAAGTGTGTTCCATAGACTGTAAAAATAAGGGTGTTCATTAAGTGCCTGAATAGTGTGTGCGCACGCACACACGCACGCACGCACACTCACTGTCGCAAATATATCTATCTCTCATTCGGGCACATGCTGTCCTGAAGTAATATGCAATTCCAACTATCAAAACCCATGACAATGATTGAGGTCTGGGGTTATAATAGAGGATTTTGATTACAGATATATTTGAAATTCCTCAAACAAATTCTCATTATTGAAAAGATTAAAGGAGCTAGGTTGTAATATCATACTGTGCACATACATTCTTTCTCATTATTTCTGATAGCTTATCTATTTTAGGGGCCAATAATGTCAGTGAAAGGTCTGTTATAGACTACAGTAGCTACACAGACATAAAAAGGTAGATGCCTCCGTCGGCTCTGGGCCATGTGTCTCTCTTGCAGGCAACATGGCGGCAAGCTTTTCCGAGATTCCTTGCGAAGCATGAACGTGCGTCTCAGAAGCGGACGTTCGGAAGGCCAATCAGAGGCACGTTTGTTTTCTGATGCACTCACTGCCAATAAAGCTCCTTTGGGTTGAATTGTCCCAGAAAAGACGCCATTGGCCAGTAGTCACTTGAGCCAATGCCTTCCGCATGGCCTTCCGTACTTCCGCTTGACTTCCGCCTTCGTTGGAGACAAATCGATCCAACGATCTGCAGCGGCCAATGAGGCATCTATATGACAAAAAAGGGGACTCCTGAACATCCAAAAAGACCCGTGGGAGGTGCAAGTCTATAGTTAGCAGGCATAGAAATCAAAAAAGGGAAAAAACCTTCCAAGGAAGGGACTGCACACTCCAGGGAACAGAGACGGACAACTTACTGCATCAACTTATTTATTAGCACTGCTAATAAATAAGTTGATAGCAGTAGTTTTCCGTCTCTGTTTTCTCTCAGGTTTTTTCCCTTTTCTGATGTCTATGCCTGCCAACTAGACTTGCACCTACTGTACCACGGGTGTGTGTATATGTATATATATACAGTATATATACCCCATACCCCAGAGAGACAATTGCACTGCAATTAATTCAGTCAGTGTTGCAGTCCAGCCAATGGTTCGGCATTCGGTCTTGTCAGCTTCATCAGCATTGAAATAACTCGTACGGTAAACTGATATCCACAGCAGTTTCTTTATCAGTAGTGATGTGAGTAGTGTGACAGTTATTACGGTAAGGCTCAGTTACATGGACAGGGATTCAATTAACCATATGCTACACTGTAGGTTAGGGCTAATCAAGGATTTATTTTGAGTTGTACCACTTAATTATAAATATTGCTCAACAATCAGCGATTAAAACCTTAACCTGTGAATAAACTTGACCTGTGTTTGATTTATGGAATGAGTCATTTTGATTGTCTGTCTGCCTTGATGGATTTCCATGCACTTTTTTATTCTCATTTGAGAGAATAATGGCTACTGTAGACCTATGTTGTTAACTGTGCAGCCAAATAATACATTATTTACAAATTGAATTGAGAGAACAGAGTGTGGAACCCATGCCCCCCCCCCCCCGGCCCCATACCACACATCGTCACTGCAGGGACAATTGCCATGTGGCATGGGGCAGAGATTGTGACTGTATTACATAAACTGCAGCACAAGGGACCAGTTCTTTAGAAAAATGCATCATCATCATAAAACCCAACAGGGTTGAGAAGGTCCCTTATTTTCCATTAAAGGACCACTTCACCACTTTTCAACCCATCTTCATATAATTGGTCCTCACTAATGTTGATAATAAAATAGCACAATTCTTCTCCTACTTTGTCTGTGTCTCATAGGAGGGCTGTGGGCAGTTCAGAAACCCGTCCACCAGTGACATCTTTAGGTAGATTTTTGGAAATAATATATATTATATTTTGATTTGTATTATCGTGAGAACGATGGCTTCTATTTTCGCATTGCAACTTTTCAGGAATAGAAAGCTTGCCGTTTCTATTAGCTTGGATTCCCCATCGATGATGTCACTGGTGGTCGGGTTTCTGAACGGCCCACAGCCCTCCTATAAGCCACAGACTGAGTAGGTTTTGTGTTTGCTATTTTATGCATGATCATTAGTGAAGACAAAATAGAAGATAGGTTGAAAAGTGGTGAAGTGGTCCTTTAAGGAACACTTTGGTTCTCATCATGTCATCTAATATACAGTGTGCTGCCATTTGTGACATTTGAAACCACCTTAGCCGTTTAAAATGAATCCCAAACTGAAATTGTAATTTTAGTGGAGCAACATGATTCCAATTAATCCAGGTTTACTGATAATTAAAACCAAGTATAAAAGGGTGGTTTAAATGTAAACCTGATATATTTTTAAAGGTTTTTTTAAGCATTAAGCCTTACATACTCCATTGTATGATAAATTGGGACATTAGCCACTCTATCAGTGGTTAATTAAATCTAATTATATAATTATGTATTTTCTCACAATTAAATGCCCAAAATGGGGATTTAAGGTTGAAAGTGATTAAATTGAAATTTTGAATCTGTTTAGCTGGGTTTTCTTCAGTGCAAAAAGTGTGATTTTGAGACCAGGCACATAGACCATATAATGAGTGAATCTAAACTTCTGATGCCTCATAAATATTCACCAATTTATAGTACTGTACATAAACAATCCGGTCATTTAGACATCCCAGAGAGCCTCATTAACCTCATTCAAATGAGCTGGTCAAGAACTGTAATTTCCAGGCTAAGGGTTGGGCATTTTTCCTCACAATCATTGTGATGTTGCTGAAATAGCTTGTCCACACTCTGTGGAAATAATAGCCATGGCAAATGGTGTGTGCTGCTTTCCAGAAGGAAATGGGACACTTGCATTTGTGCGAAGAGTGTGTGCATTCAAAGAGCAAGCATCAACCATGCACACACACACACACAAATTGATTGTGCACCACACACATGCACACATTGATTCATCAATACTCATTCAATAAAACACACATAACACACTGGCAGACACACACCTCGCTAATTCAGCATACACACATACTGTACATGCAAGAGCGCGCGCACACACACACACACACACACACACACACACACACACACACACACACACACACACAGAGTTATGACCACATGCTATCTGGCCTCAGTGATGTGTTTCTATATCCAGGGGGCTGGTCAGATTAATTGGACTGCAGCATTCTGGCAGCCGCACTGCCTCTCCCCACTCTGCCCTGTGTAAACGTTTGGACAGCTCCTTTACTGTATGATGAAGGGCCAGCGAGGAACAGGAAGCTGGGGGAGACACGTTTGGAGGGGGGCCAGTTACCTGGTGATAAGGTGAGGAGGAGGCGTGGGGGGGTGCTGGTGAAGAGACAGGGTGTATACATACACGGCATACCGGGACTATCCAATCTAGCATCAGTGTCGCTTGTCTCTGCAAATAACAAGGAACCAGGGGACCTCTGCAAACAGGCCTGTCACCTCTACACGAGCAGGAACACAAAGGCAGGAAGATAAAGAAAAAATGTATATGAAAACTATACTGTGGTTGTGAAAGTATGGTTGTGAGAGGGCATTTGGCTGTGTCTAACGATAGGCGACACCAGGCAGTCTTTTATTAGCCTGGTCAACCACTCCCCCCTTAAAAAACATTTCATTCTTTTATCGAATTACTGATCATTGTGCGGTCATTCTATTCACTCCTGCTTATATACTATTCATACCGTGAACTGTGGCTAATAGCAACGACCCAATGGTGCATGTGATTTCTTGTTTATTGTCACAGCGCGTCGTGCACCGTAAGAATGCAAATATGTGCAAGGTAATTTAATGTGTTTACATTTACCAATAAATAATTGCCATGCTTTACTACACCTTTCAGGCCACCTCTGCCCCACTCCACTGTGCAAATTAGAGCAATTGCAGCCACTATTGTGTTGAAACTGCCAAGTCATAGGTGGTAATTGTGTTCTAGATTAAAAGCTTAGTGGGCTGATTATTGGTGCCTGCTGAGTCGATGTCGCAGGTTAGGTGGGAGCGGTGAACATCAGGGCTGTTGTGGTGATTAACTACAGGTTCCTGGCTTTTATTTGTGATCAAGCATAGGAGATTATATGGGGGAGGGAGCTGAATTAAAGGGAAACATTTAACACTGATTGGCCTTTTGGTTTCACCGCAGTATGTGTTAGGGGGGAGGATTGGGGCCTCACCGGGCTCAGGAGACATTAGCTCCTCTTGCGTGGTTGGGAGGTAGGCTGCGGAGTGCGGAGCCCATTAGATGAAGTATTGCCCGACTAAATGCCTCTCCTGTCCACTTAAACTTGCAGGTGAGAGTGGGAGGAGGGCCCATTTGGATCTCACGCCTCTAATATACACGCCGACAAGGTTCCTACCTTATGAAATGAGATGGCCATGTCACATTGAGCCATCACGCTGAGCTGTTGACATTTTGTGGAAGTGACCCTGCTGTGTCATTCCACGCGAGTAACGAGCGGAAGCGCCGTGACCATCTATAATGGATGGTCTCCCACAGGGATGCCGGGGGGCACTAACGATGGGTTATTGTTCAGGTGGGAGGAGGAGGAGGATGGCTGGACCCGCAAGGATCTCCACTCACGTGCGCTATCATTTACAGCGCCTGGCTCGGGTCAGGGTCCACAGTTAAACCTCCAACAGTCAGCATTTAATGATGCAAAATGGCTGTTAGGTCATTAAGACATAGCAGAGATAAATAACTCCCACGTATGGGCATTCATCTCCATCGCAGTCCCGGGCTGTGCTTGAATGTCTATTCTCTACAGGTGCACAATTAAAGACCACACACACACACACACACACACACACACACACACAACACACACACACACACACACACACACACACACACACACACACACACACACACACACACACACACACACACACACACACACACACACACAAACACACACACACACACACCTTTACCACCTCCTTGCGCTGGTGCCACATCGAAAGAGGGAAGATTTCAACAAATCAGTGGAAAGATGAGTCAGCGAGTGCACGTAAAACTCCTAGTGTTTATTTAAATCTGAAGAGAGTACAAATGACACCAAATTAACCCGTAAAGTATCCTATCATGAGCACTATTCAATCTGACCGGTAATGTCTCCAACCCCCCCTCAATTAACAAAACAAACCAGGGACAGAGGGAGGGGAGGGAACCACCAAAAAGTATGCTTCCGCGAGGTCGGGAGTACAATAATTATCTCCGCTAGTCATTATACCCACCCTGGTGTGGCATGGCAATTAGGATTTGACTGAATGGTGCGGTAATTAAGGGAATTAGAGAGGTATACACTTTGCTCAGTCTCTGCGGATGGCTCGGGGTGAAGCGAAGCTATACCTACAGTGCTTTGAAAATGTGTTAAAACAAGTTCTAGATGAGTGTCTCATAATTACACATATTTTCTCCAATTGAACTTACAAAGCATATGAAAATGTGAAAATAGCCTTCTTTTTAGCTAATGTTAATGTTAATGTTGAAAGCACAGTTTCTAGATTTATTAAATTATGTATAGTTATGTTTTTACTTTCCTGATAAATTGAGATACCACGTAAAAAGAAAATTCCACTGTGGAACTTGTGTTATAGTAAATGTATTTTGCCGTTGGCTTATTGCCTAAAAGTTTGTACAGAAGAAATTGTTCTGTAAAATCTTAATGGCCTAAAAGTTTGTACGGAAGAAAGAAATTGTTCTGTAAAAAGTCCATAGACTTCCATGATGTCATATGGGGGGGGGGGGGGGGGGGGGGGGGGGGGCGTTAATGAGCACGAGTAGTACCAGTAGGGGCGCTGTTGTGCCAGAAACAGAGAGACAGATAGTGCTGCAATGTTGCCTGCTAATGAGAGAGAGAGAGAGAGAGAGAGAGAGAGGAGAGGGGAGGGGAGGAGTTCCACCACTCAGTTCACACAGGTGTGATTTTGTCTTAGTGTCTGCACTCTTCTTAATTAAGTTTCACACAGAATCAATAAGGTCTACATTGCATGTAATGATAGATTTAATATACCGCTCTGTTGAACTGAGATAAGCCTGCTCAGAGCTGGGTTGGAGCGGAACACCCACTAGCATAGCGGGACAAATTGAGTGGAGGTGTCTGGCTTATGTGCAGCGCTCTGGTCATGATACACAAAGCACTCAGAAACACTTCCTGTGAATGTGAAAAAGCCATTCTGTTGGAAAGTTAACAATCTATATAGTCAAAGTCATGCTTCCAACTTCCAAGAAGGGTGTAGAAAGGGAACAAAATGCCTTCAATTTCTCCTAATTCATCCACATTGTGTGTGTGTGTGTGTGTGTGTGTGTGTGTGTGTGTGTGTGTGTGTGTGTGTGTGACTGTGCGTGTGTGTGTGTGTGTGTGTGTGTGTGTGTGTGTGTGCGCGCGCAGCATGTAGCAGTACAGTAGAGTCAAACACTTCTAAAAGGGATAGCACAAAAAATTGTCATTGCGGTCTTGTTTCCATTTACCAGAGGCCCTGTGAGGCCAACTGTCTTGCGCCTGCATGTTGTGCATCTGTGCGTGTGTTGTCCCTGACCAGAATACTGTATTTCCCTGTGTGCGTAATAGTCTATTAAAAAGTGCACGAGTTCACCGCACATCTGTGCATAGAACAAATCTGTCAAGCAGCGTGCTAGGATCATCAAAGAGTGTGCCTTTCATGGCAATTAGGTGGTGGCTAATTAGTTCATCGTTTGGAAAATCCCATAAACAAATGTTCTTTTTTTCCCCGCTGTCAATCACAGTCTCCAACTCTGCAGGTTTTTTTCTTTTCTTTTCTTTTTCTTTTTTCTTTTTAACATTAATTAGGTTGACACGAAGTCCAGCAACAGCTGCCAAATTATAATTCCCAGGTAAGGTATGGATGGAAACACAGCAGGCTCGCCAGAGGGGCGGCGCAGGGTGTCTCAGTCGTTAGTTGGGCTGCACACAAACAGCCGTGTTGTTGTTGCCCCCCCGAGGGCCTCACAGTCGGCTAACATTGGTCAGCGTTGTACAGCAGACACTTTTTGATTTGTGTGTGTGTGTGTGTGTGTGTGTGTGTGTGTGTGTGTGTGTGTGTGTGTGTGTGTGTGTGTGTGTGCGTGTGTGACAGTGTGTATGTGTGCGTTCGTTCGTGCTTGCGTGCATGCGTGCGTGCACAATCATGCAGGTTTTGATTTGCAGTGGTGTAAAGTAAGTATACATTTACTCAACTTCAAGTACTGTACTTACAGACTTTTTTTTTTTTAGGTATTCTTTACTTTATTGGAGTATTTCCAGTTTTCTGAACTTTTACTTACTCCACTCAGAGGAGGAATTAACCACTTCAGCCCTATACATGAATACACTGTGGGCTTGTAGATCTGCTATTTCCAAAAGATTTTTACACAATTTATATTAGAAAATGTGTGAAATGGGACATTCTGCATAATGAGTACTTTCTACTTTTGATACTCAAGTACAATAGTCTACTTTTGTACTTTTACACAAGTACATTTTTAATTCCAGGCTTTTACTTGTAACAGAGTATTTCTACATTGCAGTATTGATACTTTTACTTAAATTTATTTTGATTTGTTATGCCTAGACAGTGTGTGCAAACTGTGCATGCCTGTACAATGTACATGTATTGTGTTCGTGTAGGGGGGTTTTGGAATATGTCATGGATGTGTACATTTGGTACAGTACATGTGCTTGCAGTTGTAAATGTGCATGTGCATAATAGACACTTGTGTGTCTATGCGTGTGCAAACAGGTTTGCCAGTGTGTGAACATGTAGTTAATGTATATGCAGAGCATCTGATCCAACTTATAACATTGAGTGAAAACATGAGAGGTCGCCACCCGAGCGCTCAGTATTGTATCAGGTTCATTTATAATATCCGTGTATATCTACATTCTACCATACATCTATTATCATAACTGTGCATGTATAGGCTCTGCTTCAGAGGGGTTGTGATTGCGGATTCTGTGTGATGCTCCCAGAGACTGTTCTGGAGTATCACAGGGCCACACCGTCAAACTGTACACAATGCAACAGCACTGCAGTCAATGGGTTTTCATCTTGCCTGCTTTCATAGTGCCTGACTCACCTGAATAGTCTTTTCAGACGTTGAATAGAAGGATGCATTATATTACTTACTCTTGGCACTTGGAATATAAGTGGCAAGTGCACCACTGCACTCTTGTATATACGATACAGTGCCGTTATCTATATGACATTATCTATTTGACAACATTATGGACAAAGTTCAAGATTCTTAAGGGATGTCGCCAGATAATACAGATGATGCTGTTTCGGCAGGTATATTGTCAGTGTTAAAGGAAATGTTGGGATGCTAAAGTTTGCTTTTCTATTGAAATGTCAAAGCTGAACTACAGAGAATAATGGAGCCTTTTGTATTTGTTTTCACTTCAGAAAAACACGTCAAATTTGTAATATACTGTAAATAAATATTGTTTAGAAATATACGTAGGTGTCACATTATGTTGCCTGGCAAAATGTAGTGAGGCACTAGCACAGTATTTCAATAATATGAGTTATTGTCAACATAACATGCCAATACTGCATGCCCGTTTATCTCTTTGTGCTTGTTTGACTGTTTGGATATGCACATTAGTGTGTGTGTGTGTGTGTGTGTGTGTGTGTGTGTGTGTGTGTGTGAGAGAGAGAGAGAGAGAGAGAGAGAGAGGGGAAAAGAGAGAGAGAGTATGAGTAATGCATATTTTGTGCATTTCCATTTCCATCTTCCCTGCATGCCTAATGCCAGTCTATATGCATATTTCCATGGTGATTATAGGCATTGTGAAAAGCCACACAGTCTGCTTTCTACCCTTCTCTGCCAGCCACATTTCCATAAGGAGATAAGTAGATAACTGCCTATTGGACATCATTACCGGCAGGTTCTGATGCCTCCTGGCTCCATAATGAATGATTATGGTCTTTGAGAGAGAGAGAGAGAGAGAGAGAGAGAGCAAACATTGCCCGCTGGTCTTTTCACACCCGTCACACACACAACACATTCACACACACATGAAACAATAGCTTGATTTGGCACCTGTAGCTGTTCACAAATGAGTAATTGAGTCTCTCTTTCTCACACACACACACACACACACACACACACACCTTGCTGTGCCAATGTAATGGAATTGAAGAGTGATGAGTGTGTGAACCTGTCTATTTACTGTCGTCGCCTGCAGAACAGAAAGGCCAAGGCACCTGCTATATTCTTAACCAATGTCACCCCCCCCCCTTCCCCACAGCCCCCCTGTCCCCCACCCCCTGTGACCCCGTCCCCCACCCCCACGGAATCTCACAACAATTGTTCTTCTGGGCCTCCTCCCTCTGAAGTCCCCAGTTAATCATTTAGAAATAATTAAATTCAATAAAGCGTAACAGATGAAATAAGAAACAAACATGCCCCCCCCCCCCGCACTGGTGGAAAGAAACAAGTGAGAGAGGTAGAGAGATAAGAGACATGCAGACAGAGAGAGAGAGAGAGAGAGAGAGAGAGAGAGAGAGAGGGAGAGAGAGAGAGAGAGAGAGAGAGAGAGAGAGAGACAGAGAGAGAGAGACGTCCCAGCAGGAAATGGCAGAGAGCAGAATGGTAGCCAGAAGCAGTGGTGGAATAAGTACTAGAGATATTATTTTACTTAAGTAAAAGTAGCAATACTACAATATAAAAATTCTGTGTTACTAGTAAAAGGCCTGTGTTCAAAATGTCGTAAATGGTACAATGTGTAAAAGTACAATATTTGCCTCTCAGGGGAGTAGAAGTAAAAGTACAGAAATCTTGAATTAATCCAGTAAAGTAAAATACCTCAACATTGTACTTACGTAGAGTACTTAAGTAAATGTACTTAGTTACTTTCCAGCACTGGCCAGAGGTGACAGCTACAGACCAGAGGAGCCATAAAGACGAGCCACCACACTCAAACAAGTGAATGAGGGATGAGTCGAGATGAGGGAGACAAGAAAGACTGATGCTTGAGGAAGAGTAGGAGTGCTTAAATATTTATAAACGGAACACAGGGACGGCTGGAGGAATGAGGAGAGATGGAAAGAGGATAGAGGGAAGGGGTGAGCCACGAGCCAACGGAGGAGCAGAGAATAATGAGCCTATATACGCATGGAGAGGGATCGAGAGAAATCTCTTCCCTGCTTTAACCATATGGCCAGAGGCACAGCGGCGTTCTACGCACAGACACCCTCACAAATACAAATACGCACAATTATACCGAGGCAAAAAAGGCACAACTCAAACACTCACGCACTGTGCACATACAGTTGACACATATTGATGTACAGAGACAGACAGACAGACAGACAGACATAACACAAACACCCATGCACGCAAACACGCACACGGTTCACATACAAAGAGCAATTCACACATATTGATGTACAGCGACAAATACACGGACATGCACACACGTAACTCAAACACAGTCAGAAATGCTCATATATTCTCACACACACACACACACACACACACACACACACAGAGTAAATCACAAGTAAATATCCGCTAATCTACCCAACAGTGCATACAAATTACTATAATCAGACCAGTAAGACGCGTTAACGCGGGAAGCGAACGCAGCTTTGTGGCAGTCTGACACACACACACACACACACACACACACACACATAGACCTTTTTTCATTTTTATTTTGCGTGCATGTTTATTTTGTGTGTGATACAGCTGTGCCCTCTGGTGGCGGGCGGGTGGTGTAACAGTGGGACAGACAGACAGACACACAGACATGATCTGCAGGGTCTCATAGTTAGTGCTCATTGCGTTCGCAACTAATGCTACGCACCCGGGTTGCCTACCCAGTACCTGCAAACTCCAGATTTGCATGATGTTTGGACTAAATCTGTAGGAGTATTATTTCCAAAAAGTGTTTATGAAAAAATGGACTTCCTGGTGGCGCTATAACAGGCCAATTTAAAGAAGAATGTGGCAGAGGTTCTGCTCTGGCATCCAGGGAGTGTGTGTGCACAGTTTCACACCGATTGGTCATACCGGTAGGTTGGTTGTTCACAGACGGACGGACTGACGGACGGACAGACGAAACAGGGTCTCAGCCACGCCTTCGGAAAAATGTATCTGTGTAACCTTGTGAGTGGATTGCTTGTGGCAATTTTTTTTTGTTGAATTAGTTGTGGAGTTTCGGCTGTGCTCTGCCATCAGAGAGACGCACCGCCATTACAATGATAAACAAACACCACACTATCAGATTACTGGCTCTGATGGCTCGCACCCCGAAGCCTTTCTTCAGCTACAGCTACAAGAAAGATCTTGTTAATTTATCCATTGGAACTTAAGAGTGTGCAAACCCGGCATAAGGTTACATTTGTACACTCTCTGAGTTAAATTAACACTGAAGATTTTACTAGAAGGCAGAACCACAGCAGAGCTATATAGCCCATACTGTATTTGCTACTGCACAGTAACTCTGGGAGTGATATTTTAGTCCTAAAGTGTAAAAATTGACCTGAGCACATGGCCTGACTTTCTCTGGAGAAGCGGACTATCAACTGGATTGGACTAGACTGGACTGAACTGGATTGGACCTGTAGACTGTATTAGTGTGATTGGTTGGATAAAGCGAATCTTCGCCGGAGGCTGGCTATCTGCTGGCCGGCCTGCTGCAAACCAATCTCAAAGGGGAGATCGGAATTCAATTAGTCTGGCCTGGGGAGCTCTCTCTCTCTCTCTCTCTCTCTCTGTGTAGTTCTGTCGTTTCTTTCTCCCTCCATTTATCCCTTCCTTGCCGTTCTTCCCTCTGTCCCTGTGGCTCAATATCCTCCAGTAGACTTTCATACTCTCCCTCTCTACTCTCTAGACTTTCTGCTCCTATCCTCTGGAAACCTGTGGCAATAAAATTCCTCAGAGGGCTGGAAGGATTGAGGGATACATGAATGGAGGTGTGAGTCAAGATGGAATAAATGAGAAGGGAAGGTGAAGGTGAGTGGAGTGGAGGGGGGGTGGGCAATGTAAAAAACCAAAGCCTGCCGGAGAGATGGAGATTGATGGTCATAGGGGGACGGGGGGCTGTAAAAACAGAAAGAGTGGAAATAAAAGAGGTGGGGGAAAATAGAGATGGTCCTGTAAAGAGGAATGATGGGATAATGAGTGTGAGGTATAAATTAGGGGGTTATGATGATGGAAGGACGAGAAACACGGTGGCACAGGAAAGGGAGATTGAAAAAAAGGGGCTGGCAAAAAAAGGGCGAGCGGGTGATAAAGGAAAGAAAAACAAAGGATAACGTGACCAAAACGCAGCGGGGGGGACGGGGGGACCCATTGTGGAGATAGTGATGGAAGCAGTGCTGGAGAAGACAGAGCAGCCGTCAGGAGCAGATGTTTTGAAAGCCGGCCGGCGCTTCCCTCAATCACTCTCTCCCTGTCTCCATCTCTCGGCAAAGCCCTCATAAAGCCAGAGCCGTCCCTTTTATCCGTTAACGTGCACGCTGTGACAAGCTCATCATGTGGAAGAAAGGGGTGGGGGGGGGTGTGGGTGGTTGGAGAAAAAAAAAACTGCAGATGTGGGCAGGTTTTTTTTTCCTTCAAGTCCCCGCATAAACAGCCTGCACTTCTGGCAGTAGCAACTGTCTTCAAACATCACTTTGTCACTATATACACCGATGCGCTGCGCACTGCACCAACATATTTCTGTCTGTTATTGTGTAGTGGTGACCCGCTGGAGATGGTGGAAATAAAAGAGGAGCTGCTTGTAAAAACAAAACAACGAATGCAATTTGTTTGACACTCGAGGTGAAACCTCAAGCGCTGCAATGCTACTCATACAGAGATCCATGCTCGGCGATTCACCACAGAGCTTTTTTTATTTTCAAAAGTTGCAGGGGTTATAAAGTTTCCTATTATAGATTTCTCAAAGGGGAATGTGTAGTGCTGCACACAGCAGGCACCATGCCAGGAGCGATGTGAAAAGATGAAGCTGGCACGCAGACACCAGCCAAAATGAAATATGCATCAAACGGATGTGTTTGCGTTGTTAGAATACTATTCATGTTTCTCGTGGCCTCGCTAAGAACCAGTCACTAAAAATATACTGAAGGCTAACCTAGTTGACAGTAGGCCCTACTTGAGACTGTCATTGGAATGTAACGTCAAGTGGTCATGGTTTGGAGAGAAAAGAGTTGTTTGTGAAAACCAGCTCTTCAGACTTTACCGCGCCATGCATCTAGCACTCATTATGTACTTTTTTCTTCGTGCCTATTTTGATATGCTATCAGGTTTATTTATTTTGTTCACATGTATATTATTTAGATAAACATATTATATTTTCTTGTCTACAACCTCCAAAAGGCAGTTATTAGAATAATCCAAGAGAGCTACTGTATGTACGTATGCAACTACAAATTATGTGGAGTGGATCTCGGGATCCACATAACGTGACTCTGATGTGGATCTCGGACTCCATGTGCCCAGCCTGTGACGCTGCACATCAGCCATTATGCCAGTCATCTATGATATGACACTGACACACACACGCGCGCACACACGCAGAAAGAGACAAACGTGCAGCAATATTGTCAGAGCAGCCATCACTATGAACCTGCATCTCACGTCCGTCACTCTGTTGCTGCAGAGGCGACCTCACTTCTCGCCCCCCAGGGCGACTTACTGCTATATGTTGGATCTTGTGTGGTATGTTGATACAGCAAAGGTGATCTTTACGTTTATTCTTTTCTTTTTTTTAGAATGGTAATTAAGAGCTTAAAGAATGCTACCAGGAACAGATAGCAAGCCTATAGGGCCTGTTTTGATTAGCATTCTGGAGGAAGATAAGATAGTAAAGGAGGACAAGCACAGGAAGGAGCTGTACAGGGGAGACCCAAGGACAGTCACTCTCCTAAACCTAACTCTCTTTCTGAGGGAAGAGCTAGAGTCTCAAACCAACATTGTAAAATCCTATGTGTTCCTTTAACTCTGAGACTGTACATATGGAACCAAATGGATTGTGTGCGTGCTTCCATGCGAAGCACACATGCATGTCTCTTATTTTACTATGCACTTTAGATACATCCTTAACATATTATGCAGATTAGTTACACATCATGCACTACTTTATGCGTCACCTCTCCCCCTCTCCTATTTATGCTCTCAATCTCTGCAATGATGGGTCTGCACAACCAGGAATTTCAGAGATATTACCTGTAATGTGACAAACAAAGATTGATTGACTGGCTACATGACAGTAATAGTAATCAGTAATAGTAAAATGATTTGAGCTGAACATGTGAACACACACACACACACACACACACACACACACACACACACACAGTTTGTGGGAATGCAGAAATGCCCTGAAACGTAGCCACACATGTCATGTCTCAGGAGGAATAAAAAGCAAATAAAACCCCTCATGGCAGCTCCTCGCCATCACTCCGTCCCATCATGCAGTGTATAAACGGGTGGTTTATGCTGCGACACACACAGGGGACCATGCGAGAGCCATGTATGTATCAGACTCAGAGTACCAGCTCATTTGTTTTGCTGCCAGATGCCATACTTGTCTCCCCTTGACACACCAAACAGCCCCTATACGCGGCTACGCCACCCCACCCCACCGCTCCCTTTGCACACGACCCCTCACTCACAAATGCTGAGTTTCCACTTTCTCGATTCAAACACCTCCCCATCCGACACCCACCTCTGTTCTTCCACAGCTCTCTCACTTTTCCTAAAATAAAAGGCCCTTCCCTTGCCAAAATCACTAAAAAAGAAAAGAACCTCCTGTCAAATGCATACAGCAGGAGGCCCCTGTTCACCGAACCCACAGCCACCACCTGTCTGTAGCGGCAAGTTTGGCACAGCAGTGTCCCCTTTGACGTACACCACTTTCAAACTGGCGTCTATTTTGTGCATGTCATCATAGGAAGAAAATAATCTAAACATTTCAAAGATAGCAGATATAAAAGCTATTTTTGTGTTCTTTGGCATTTGTAAAAAAGTATAAAATCTATTGGTTAAATGCTGGCTTCTTGGTCTGTAGTCAGCCCTGTACTATTGTAGAATAACTGTGGTATGGTTTGAGGATGCAGCACAGTGTACGCATTTGTTAAATCAACACAAAAGCCAAAAAACTACTGTGAAACATGGAGGATACAGAAACGCCGTGGTTCTTTGTCCCATCATGTACAGTATAAAGAATGATGCATGAACCACAGAGCCATGATGACCACTTTAGGCTTTGTAAATATCTTTTTCAAATATACTGTAGCAACTGGCAACCTTTCAGAGGTTGCTGCATTGGTAAATATCATAGCAACTGACTACATTTCAGAAGTGACTGCTGGTTTAAGTAAGGATGTCCTGACTTTATTTTTAGATGCAAATTATTCCCATTTGTGACCAGGATTAAATTTCCCAGAGTGGCTGGACGTGAGTAAGTGAGTAAATACATAGATTGTGCGTGAGCAGTGAATAATTATATCAATATAAATACATAGATTGTGGGTGAGCAGTGATTAATTATATCAATATAAATACATAGATAGATTGTGGGTGAGCAGTGATTAATTACATCAATATAAATACATAGATTGTTACATGTGGGTGAGCAGTGAATAATTATATCAATATAAATACATACTGTAGATTATTGTTACGTGTGGGTGAGCAGTGAATAATGAAATCAATTGTACAATCAGGCAAGAGGATTACTGTGATTTTATCTTCAAGTCTGGGGACGAGAGGCAATTTGCCTAATTCCATACCGTAGGCGTGTGTGTGCGTGCGCCCCCATGCTAGTCTACACCTGTACCCACTTGTGTGCCGTCTGGGTGGACGCGAAGCGGTGCAAACAGTGGGAGAGCACTTCCCCACAGCTGCGCTTCCACAGCCAAATGATATGCCAAGAGCGCTCGTCAAGCCGCACGAGAAAACCTGGCATGGCCAGGTGCCCACTTCACTCAGCCTAAATGCTACCAGGAGGATTGGAATGGGGGGAGGAGGTGTGTATAGGGCGGGGGGACAGGGCATGGATGGTGGCACTTCGGCAAACATTAAGTGCATCCTCCGGGATGGCTCCTCCTCCACCACGTAGCCATGGCAACACCCCATGACGGCAGCTGTCATAACGGGGCTTAAAGGTGTATTTCACTTTAAAACACGCCTGATAGAAAAATGTCAATTGGGCTTCAGAGTCGTGGCTGAGCTGCTTGCCTTCTCGAGATGCCAACATGGTCAGTTTTGCCTGGCCTGCGTGGCTTGGGTGACATATACAGCTGGTCTATCAGTTTGTCTCTCGCTCCATTTCGATCTCCCTCTCTTCCCAATAGTGTTTATGACAACAAACTAAATCATGTGTAGCACGACATATTTAGCTCATGCTGTTTTTCCTCACTGGTG
Source organism: Protomyctophum bolini (assembly GCF_963924005.1). Classification (NCBI taxonomy): domain Eukaryota; kingdom Metazoa; phylum Chordata; class Actinopteri; order Myctophiformes; family Myctophidae; genus Protomyctophum; species Protomyctophum bolini. The sequence continues at coordinate 31,236,799 of NC_137875.1, read as the reverse complement.
TCACAGGCTTTACCCAGAGCGACCTTGCAACTACTTTAGATGGTGTGATGATTTATGCTTTAAACAGGCCCGATATTATAATGTGCAATATGAATGAGTAGATTAGAGTGAACTCATTTTCCATCCGAGCGTCATGGCGGCTACCACTGAGGCTCCAAATGCACATCAGAGGGACGGAGTGACAGCCGTTGACTAACTAGTATTGGCTTTCTGAATGGGTAATTTACATAAACATGGGAATTGAGGGATTTTGCCGCTGGTAACAGGGATAAATCAAAGCAGTGATGTTGTTATAAGGCCATTTTTACTAATATTGGAACTGGCATGTATTCCGCTGATAATGCTGTGATTATGTTGGGGCGGAAGTGGTGTTTTAGCAAAACGCTTCGTTTGCACAAGAGCTTTGAGGAAAACCAACCCAGAATCCAGCATAATTGATACGTAGAATAAACTGCAGACTTTACCGCACGAGTAGGTCTAATTGCTTTGAAAGTATAGATGGCTGAGAAAGCAATGCACTACGGCTGAGTGCTACAATATTGCAGTATTAATTTCCGAGCAGATGTACAGTAGGGTAAATTTGTGAAATTAGGACTTCTACAATACCTCCAGGGGCACTCGAGTATATTATAGCACCTTTAGGACTTGAGGTGTATACAACACTTTAAAACACTTGGCAAGGGAGATATGGTAATGATTTTACACTAAGTACTGAAAAGTCTACCGTCAAAGTAGCCCTCAGAGTGCAACCACTCACATTGAAGTAACCCAATCAATCAAGGGACACTTACACAAAAATATATAAAATCATGACTATCAATAAAATATATAAATGATTAACAGATGCTGCCGGAGTCTATTTTGCACTCAGCTCTTGGTGTCCCCAATAGACAATGGCATCTCTGTCGGGGCTCAACATGTCCTAATGGAATTGACACAATTCTCCCCTGGCAAAAGCAAAAGCTTTTAATAAATCAGCTGACTGCTGAGTAATGGGGCCACATCAATAATGTCATCTTCAATCATAAAAAACTGTCCCGGGGGTTAACGACTACAGGGCTCGGTGCAATGGCAATGCAGCGTGCCACCACAGGAGGAGGTACCCTGTACGCCAGCCACCTCTGACACCACAGGGAGAGGTACCCTGTACACCAGCCACCTCTGACACCACAGGGAGAGGTACCCTGTATACCAGCCACCTCTGACACCACAGGGAGAGGTACCCTGTACACCAGCCACCTCTGACACCACAGGGAGGTACCCTGTACACCAGCCACCTCTGACACCACAGGGAGAGGTACCCTGTACGCCAGCCACCTCTGACACCACAGGGAGAGGTACCCTGTACACCAGCCACCTCTGACACCACAGGGAGAGGTACCCTGTACGCCAGCCACCTCTGACACCACAGGGAGAGGTACCCTGTACGCCAGCCACCTCTGACACCACAGGGAGAGGTACCCTGTACACCAGCCACCTCTGACACCCCCACAGGGAGAGGTACCCTGTACACCAGCCACCTCTGACACCCCCACAGGGAGAGGTACCCTGTACACCAGCCACCTCTGACACCCCCACAGGGAGAGGTACCCTGTACACCAGCCACCTCTGACACCCCCACAGGGAGAGGTACCCTGTACACCAGCCACCTCTGACACCCCCACAGGGAGAGGTACCCTGTATACCAGCCACCTCTGACACCCCCACAGGGAGAGGTACCCTGTACGCCAGCCACCTCTGACACCACAGGGAGAGGTACCCTGTACACCAGCCACCTCTGACACCCCCACAGGGAGAGGTACCCTGTACACCAGCCACCTCTGACACCCCCACAGGGAGAGGTACCCTGTATACCAGCCACCTCTGACACCCCCACAGGGAGAGGTACCCTGTACGCCAGCCACCTCTGACACCACAGGGAGAGGTACCCTGTACACCAGCCACCTCTGACACCCCCACAGGGAGAGGTACCCTGTACACCAGCCACCTCTGACACCCCCACAGGGAGAGGTACCCTGTACACCAGCCACCTCTGACACCACCACAGGAGGAGGTACCCTGTACGCCAGCCACCTCTGACACCCCCACAGTAGGAGGTACTCTGTACACCAGCCACCTCTGACACCCCCACAGGGAGAGGTACCCTGTACACCAGCCACCTCTGACACTCCCACAGGAGGAGGTACCCTGTACGCCTGGCCCACCTCTGACACCCCCACAGGAACAAGTACCATGTAAGCCAGCTACAGTGTGACGCGTCAGGCTCAACATTACCGTACCTCGTTTACCATAAGAAGGAAACGAAAAACGCCCTTAAGAAAAGTTGTGAGCCAGCCGCTGTACGTCACACTGGGGACTCAGTCAAATTTTGTGTTTATGCCTCGGAGCGTGACTGGTGCTGCACCGCAGCGTATCCTGCTGTGATTTGTGCATGTGTGTCTGCGGGGCGTGTATACGCACGAGCGAGGGGGGACCAAGAAAGAGTGAAAGAGCGAGTGAGTGTATGCGTGTGCCCGTTTCTCTCTGCATGCGTGCACGTGGGGGGTACTCTGAGGGCCTGGCATCTGTGTCTTTGTAATTAATAACAGATTAGCCCCTGAGAAATCACAAGAGATAGGAAACAGAGGCACAAAGTTGGATTAGTGCCTACTGTATAGCTTATATCCTTTCTATCCTCACACATACACATACACATACGTACTGTTTGCCAAACAGTGAAAGAGAACAGACATGTGGTGAAATAAAGTACATGTCGGTTCCAATCAAACATTGCGTGTGATTTTCTGTTCTTGCTTATCCGTTTCCCCCTCATGCACTGTTTATCCCCGTCACTTCGTGGGCGCGTGGTCTCGTTGCTATCGGCAGGGAGTGAGCGGAGTGTCTCAGAGATTAGCACATCTCCCAGAGCAGCACTAAAGGCACAATAGAAATGCTTTCATGCAATATGGAAGCAGCTCTGAAGCTACTGTATGACTCCGGACATTTAGCCGACAATGTTCCACATTGAAGTACCAAGAACAGGCAGCCATTTCCATTTCTGAACCGCCATGTCCATGTCAGTGGCGGTACAGCCATTTGTGATTGTACAGTACAGTCGTACACCAAGGGGCAGCGGTGACCGAACGGTTTGCGGATATCGGAAGGTCGCTAGTTCGTATCCCCGGACCGGCACGTTAAAATGACCACCGCTGAAGTGCCCTTGGACAAGGCATTGAACCCCTACCATGAAATGTTCTATGAGCAGGGCCTGGCTGTAAACAAGTTCTTGAGCTTAGTCCAGTTACCCTGGGTAAACATAGTACCTTTCCTTTCCCCAAATTTCTTCACCTTTTTTCTTCAAATTTCTTCTTGCAGAATAAGTAGTAGGTACTATAAGGAAGTAGTTCCTAAAGTGGGGTCCGAGGACCCACAGGGGTCCTTGAGGGAGTTCCAGGGGGTCCCCAGCTAAATGATAGCTTGGAACCAAATGGACCATTATGGGTCTGTAACTTTGAGAGTGTACAAATGGAAAGAAATAACATTGATTTTACAATATAAATTGAGGGTCCCAGAGATAGAAAATAAATGCCATTATGTGGGGGTCCGTAGGCTAATGCATGTAAAACTGAGGATCCTTGAAATTAAACGGGTTGAGAATCACAGCAAGAGCCGTACAAATATCATCTCTTATGGGGGTCCTTGGCATAACTTTTCAAATGGGGGTCCGCAGGATAATGAGTGTCAATTTGGGGGTCCTTGACATGAAAAGGTTTGAGAACCACTGCTGTAGGGTTCACGTATAGTTAAATGTTATTATGTGCGGTGCTATGGTCCTCAGACTGTTCAGTGTCTGGTGGTTTAATGTATGAGCATGAAAGACATCGAGCTGTGAAATTATTCAGCATGTTCCTCCCTTTTCGGTTGCCGTTACTGACCTGTAGCCTCTATCCCTGTGTTGTGTTGAATGGATAAAGCCGAACACACACCAGGTGCGTCAGGCGAGGCGTGAACGCGCAGACGGTGTGTGTGAAGCCCTTAAGACAGACCCATGTAGGAATCTCAGGGTATGACAATAATTTGATGGCACAAAATCTGTAGAAGGACATACAGTAGGTACCACGTAAGCTCCATATAGGCCCTATAGAGTGATAGCAAAAAAGGTGCTGTGCAAAAATCGGTTTCCTAGTGGTGCTATAACAGGACAATGCCAATAACTTGCCGTATAGCAATCGGACATGCACTGCATTCATGATTTGAGGCATTTTATTCAAAACACGCCACTCCTGCAAACTTTGGAAGCCATTCTTAGCCAATCATAACCAGCTGACTCCGCCAGATTGGGCAGCAGAGATTACACTGGAGGGGGGGAACCCAGTGTACTCTCTGCCACAACTTCGGCCCTTGGCAGAGGCCATAAAAGTAATCCCCAACGTACGGTACCTGACCCAGAATGACACAAAACACATCTGAAGGTTAATTTGGCTTTAGTGCATTGACTCATTGAAAATGTGTTATCACCCACCTCGTTCCAATATGGAAATACACAGGGGTGGAGGTGTGGCAGGACATCTATACAGGGTACAAGGAGGGGACTTAAAGGAGCAGGTTACCACTAAAGCATTACAAATTATACCCATGGAGAATGATGTCAGCCAGTCAGGTACTCATTTGTATCATATTTTGTAATTATATCTCATTCATAATCATTTATAATAGTCTGTTACACAAAATTGGTGTGCTTCTTTTCCATCCCTAACAAACTAACAAACAAACCCTGTCAAACTCCCCACTCTCCCTGCTCAATCTGATAACAAAAAAGGAAGACTTCTGCTATCTCAATTTCAAACCATTAACCATTGCTTATCAGCGGTGACAGGCTCAAACTGTGTTATTACATTTTGATCTGCAACCCTCAATTAAAATGTAAAAAAAAAAAAAAAAGACTTGTGGGACATGAGAGGGAAGGCTTATGTATGTCTCTAATTGGCATATCACTGGCAGTAACAGCTCCCAAATGTCTATGCTTGAGGAAAATGAAGGGTGGGAAATGAAGGATTTCAATTGCAAGGGCCAAACATGGCCAGTCCAAGATTTCTCATTATCCAGACTATGAAATTCATCCCACAACAATACCTTGGTAAATCCATTTCACATCTCGTTGCCCAGAAGGGTGAGTCATCAGCACAGCAGTGCAGTTTCAAATAAATAGCTCTTCTGGTTCTTTGTTGATTTCTGCTGGGCATAGCAACCCTCCGTTGGCCCCTGCCATCACAAAACATCTGAATGATGTGTGGCCCTAGCATACAAAGTAGACCCCAGCACTCAATACACTTCCCTCACATGTTATACCAACTGTTGCAATCCGAGTCCAGCAGAGCGGTCATGCGGGGCGGGGGTGTCTTTCTTGTCTATAGGGCGATACTGGGCAGATATTATCTCTCACATGACATAATGTATACATATCCTCAGATGTCACATTGTGTGCTGCGGTGATACTGTAAGTGATAATGTCAAGGAGAGCGAGAGCATGCCGATGTGAGTCGGGACGGCCGTGTCTGGCTGTGGACGACGTAGGGAAACGAAGCGCAGAAGGTCAAGGGGGGCCAGCCCAACTAAATCTGACCAAAAGTTATTTCCCTGCTTCTCAATTATACATGATTCCTCGCTGTGGACACGGATCAAAGGAGAAGGGGAATTAAATCACGGAAGGGATGAGGAAGCAACATCCGATCAAAGGCTAATGTCAGCCTATAGGGAGACATTTTATGATGTACTATCTGGTCTACAGTAGCCCTAGTAAGCTCAGTTTATATGAGGTATAAATTCAAAATAAATCGATATAACATGACATGACAGAAAAGGAGTGAACCGGAATAAAGAGCATTAGAAATTTCTGACATTGTGTTATTATCTCACTGTTCCATATAATGGGCCAGCATTTCATTTTACATTTGCATGTGAAGCCATTTGCCTCTAGTCCATACTATACGCCCTCTAAATTATACAAACATATATCTCTGCTGTCGGAAAGAAACCACCTAACTTCAAAATGTATGTTTAAAACAAAGCAATACTGCGTCATCAATATTATTTTAACCAACCCACAGACGTGAAGGGTGTTCAGTAGCACTGATTTATGCAAAACAAAACCTAAATAATGGAGTTAGATGGTTTCCTCACGACAGCAATGTACAGTAGACAACTCTCACTCTCTCACACACACACACACACACACACACACACAGGTCATGGCTCACAAGAAGCATCCATCAACGCTGTATACATACTAGTGAATCTAACGCTCAATAAAGCAAATATAAACCTCCAGCTCCCCTTATCTGTCTTCAGCAGCAGCCACAGCAGTGACAGAGGAGAGGAGAGGAGAGGAGAGGAGAGGAGAGGAGAGGAGAGGAGAGGAGAGGAGAGGAGAGGAGAGGATTTCACATCACTGTATCTTCACACCAAAATTTCCTGCAATGAATGTTCAGCACTGCATCACCACCATCAGATACCACTGCAATTGTGCACATGCTTGCACATTCACATATACCCAGAAGCAGCAGACGCACTAAAATTATACTCATCCAAAAATGCCTCCCACCCCCTCCCAACACACACACGCACGCGTGCGCACACACGCACACAGGCCCTCATATACAATTGAACAGGGAGCAGCGGTTCAGTAAACTGCATTAAGTAGGCTAGGGATTCTTGTTGTTATGAGTTGGGAATTGAATCCCATATTTCTTCAGGTCTCACTATAGTTTGCCTGTATTTATTTTCTCTACTCTATGTCTCTGTCCCAGTCTCTCTTTCCGTTGCCCGTCTCTCTCTCTCTGACTAAACTGACCTCTTCGGTGGCTGATCATTTCTTCTACATCACATAACAACATCCCACATGTCGGCTAGAGCGGTTATTGTGCAGGTATTACAGTATATAGAAGCACTGTGTTGTCAGCTTGACCGGCATTGCTGGGATTATTGCGCTGACGTAGCAAAGTGTTGATCAGATTGCGGAATTGTTATTGCATGGTGGAAATACGTCCACCAATTTGCCGGTTTGCAATGTCGTAGGTTATGTCCAATCCATATGGGCATGGCTGTATGTCCGAAAAAATAGCAAAGACATGCACATCCTCAACCCAAACTTGGTCAGGTGCTGAGCGACGAGTAGTATAGAAGAATAAAGAAATCACACCTGTGTGAAGTGAGAGGCGCTAATATATTAAAGTCTAACTCATGTTGCTATGATTAGGTGATGGTGATGTAAAACAAACATGGACAAAACAATCTCATGTGATCAGAACAAGTCAAGATGGTGAGGGACATCAATGTTAGGAGTATAGTGACACATTGCATGATTGTAAAGGAACAATAAATAAAATGTCACTACTCAGACAATTGTATACAACATGATGAACCAGAGCTTATTTTACATACATTCACAAATACATTGTCTACAAGTAGATGGCCTTTTTTGTATAATGTTGAATCATAGACAATTCATTTTCAATGGGAGTCACATGGTTTTGACAAGACAACCGTGTTCGATGGTTGTGTATTGTGACTCTATATGGAAAACAATTTGGCTCCAGTCAGTCAAAATCACCACACACTGTTCAAAAAAGTAAATAAATACATGAAATTGAGAATAAGCTGCTAATTGATTCATTAAGTATTGATTTAGAATGTCACACAGTAGTGTATTGTACTTCTATTGTACTCATAGAACAATATTTTGTCATTCCAGCTGTTTTGAGCCATAGAGCCACATGGGTCCGACACATGGCATTGCGTGCGGTTAGGGTTGGGGGCAAATTGGCCAATGTTTTGGAGCGAGTGAGCAAGCTTGCGTCAGTGGCACATCAACATAAAGCTCAGAGTGCATTTCCTCTTTCACAAACTACAGTATCAAGTTTTAGCTATTTCTGGGTCTTTTTTGGCTCTCGAGTGGATGTTGTTCATCCAGGTCCAAATAAATGACTCACCTAATGCATCCATTAGCTCGTATGTTTTAGTTTTTTTCTTCTCCATCTTCATCCAAAAACAGCTAATGGATGGGCAGAGAAAAAAACATAATTATACGTTTCGGCCTCCTCCTCCTTGCTCAAAAAACCTTTAATTCATACCATTAAGGCACTAAATGATACCATGTCTCGCTAGATTAGTTTTTTTTATGTATTTGCCACTGTGGACCTGCATTTTTGCTGTTGCTGTTTGTTTTTACTGTTGTTGAGACTGAAGACAAATTTCCACACATGGACAAATGAAAGCTACGTAACTAACTTGCAACAAAACCTGGTTGAGGAATGGGATGCCATCCCACAGCAAAATGTGTCTAGGTTGGTGACCAGGATGAGGAGGAGGTGCCAAGCTGTTGTGGCTGATTTGGGATATTGCACCACTGAGTTCCATAACAGTGTAAAAATGGTGTTGTTTTTTCCTTATTACTATGGGAGAGTGCAATCATCCAATCCACTAAGCATCTTAAAGCAAGGGTTGAATACCAACCATTTGCCATTTTTTGGAGGCGCTACCGTACGTTTAGCAGTATTGCTCTTTCCACGAATGCCCGATCCTTACAATCTATACCTCGTTGTACAGGTGACAACTACCGTATCAACGATTCAAATTATATAAAACATCATTCCAATTGGTATTATCAAAGTGGAGAAATAATGGACCAAAGTTATTATTCTTTTATTGCCGAGTTTATATTTTTAAATGGTATCTTTTGAGTTTTTATTAGATAATACTTACTCTGAGCTTTTTGAATCCTATACCTGACAAATAAACCAAAGTACGGAGAAAAAAAACTAAAACTAAACTAAAACTAAGCATATACCGAAATAAAAACTAAATAAAAACTAGCAAACCCACTCTAAAAACGAACTAAAACAAACTAATTTTGAAAATAAAATGTCAAAACTAACTAAAACTAAACTAAACTAAACTAAAAACCCAAAACTATTATAACCTTTCTCTGAGGAAGAGCTTTGTGCTCCAAACGTCAGTCAGTGTTGGTGCAATAAAGGCCTCTATTATACTGTAGCATATTATACTGTAGCATCTTTTTTATTCTCATATCTGAATGCCTGCCACAGACAGACAGCAGATGCGCAACTTAAACTTATTAGGGACATATCTTCATGACCCATTATATTTTTACACTGAGAGTTTATCACTTAAGACTTCATTCAAAACAATAGCGAAGATATAGCCAATGCCATGTGTTGTGACCTTGTTGATATGCTATTCTTGCAAAATGAATTAACTTTATTTATTTATAATTTTTTGCCTATAACATGGCCAAAATAGGGGTATCAGGGTTAACGTTTTCAAATTAACAAAAGAGTGTGTTTATGTATACAACAGTGAGTCTGGGTGCCTATTGCATGTGTGTGTGTGTGTGTGTGTGTGCATATTAGAATTACATGATGTGTGCACATCTGTGTGTGAAAATACATTACATGCAATATCTTCGCACCAAATGTTTGCCATTGTGTCCAGCATGCATGTGTGCATGCATAAAGTACCATCATTATGTGGATATGCTCACGCATGTGTGCCAGCATTTTGTTTACAGTGGTTCCAACAGAACAGATACATAGAACATGCACACAAACAGAGACCCGTGAACTGAACACACACGTTGGCCTACCCAGCGGGCTGCGGATAGACCTGCATCTGCTATATTCCAAAGATAGGGTTAGGGTTAGGTAGATATATTTAAAAACTTGAAACGGGACATTCAGCTTATGCATATTTTTACTTTTGCTATATTTTGATGCCAATACTTTCGTAATTTTTTACTCAAGTAAATTTTGAATTCCGCACATTTACTTGTGACAGCATTTCTACACTGCAGTATTGATACTTTTACTCAAGTACTAATGTGAGTACTTTTTCCACCACTGGCGTGTTGTCCTCTCTTCAAGTGATATGCGACGGGGGAGACGGGGATGGGGGGGGGGGGGGGGGTGGGGCTAACCATGTTTATTAACGAACCGACTCTTATATCAGACTGGGGGAGGGCGGCTAAACCATGTTCATTAGCGAGCTGACTCTACTGCTGGCCGTTCCACGGCCATGATTGAAATCAACCAATACGACCTTTTCTGGCCTCATGGCACTGCAGGCTCAATCGGTCACAGTAGAACTACTTTTATCATTATTACGCAATGACCCCATCACTGCTCATCATGACTCTGCTGTTGCAACCCCTAGCTGAGGAACCATGCCTCTACTACAGCAGTGACTCAACCTTTTTTTATTTCAAGAGACCCCCCCCCCCCAGTTGGAGATGCATTAGTCTACTGACCCTAATTTGATGATTTATTTTTGAGTGGTGCAACCACTCCAAGGAACAGCAATGTCCGTGTCCGCCTACTGTACAGGTATGTACCTATGTGGCCATGAGCACCAGTATATGACTATTAGTACCAGTAGGGGCGCTGTTTGCCAGAAACAGAGAGAGAGAGAGAGAGATAGTATTAGTGCTGCACTGTTGCCTGCTAATGAGAGAGAGAGAGGAGAGGAGGGGGGGGGAAGGGGAGTTGCACCACTCAGTTCACACGGGTGTGATTTTATCTTGTAGGATCCTGATCTACAATGTAAAATCCTCAGGTTTAATTGAAATCTGAGAATGTTGGGAGAAATGGGTGCTCTGTCTGGTTTCTAAGTATCAACCATTTAGCTGTGGAACCCCCTCAAGCTGGGACCAAACGTCGAGGACTAGAGCTCTATTCGATGAGAGATGTGTGAGGAGAAGAAAAAAGTGTGAAAGAACGAGAAAGGGAGGTAAGGAGAGAGCGATGGAGTAACAGAGGACGGATAAGCATTCAGAGATACAGACACTATCCTTAGTATCAATTTAACTTAAGAATGAGTTAACATTCATGATGTTGCTGTGGATGAAGAGAGACACAAACAGCCTGGGAATAAGACTGCGAGAGGAACAGATACAACAAAAGAAACATTCAAATTCTGACTTTCAAGACAAGATTTTCACCCATTTCAATGTGACCCATGAAAATAGCCACGGAAGAATAGCCTTCTTCCTTTTGAGGAGAGGCTTTCTCTGCCTGACCTCGAAAGTAAATCATTGTTTTCTTATCCCTTCACCTCTCTCCATCCAATCGACAACCCTGGACTTAAGAATAAGGCAGAATAATCAGCTCACATTACCAACATTCAATAGTGCGTGCACTCATTAATCAGCTGAGACTGATGCACACAACTGCTCTCGGTTCGAGCTAATTGGAATGGAAGGCAATGTGGGAGCAACATGATGTTCAACACGCTGAGAACTGCTGCGAGATCTTCATCAGCTGGTTCTGTAGGAGGTGTTGATGCATGGTCTATCATCGATAAGCGCTCCACTGGGCAAATGGGCAGGATGTGCACCCTAAATACAACTGATGCCTCTCGCTCAGAGTGGATTCTTTCCAGCCGTTACCACTCTGTGTGCAGCAGTTTAAATTTCCTCCTATTACATCCTGGAGTACATCGCAACGTTCTGTGGCTCTTGTAGCGATACAAACTACTCAGCAAAGCAGTGAAGCACGAAGGTGGCAGAGACCGCGGATGTGGGGGATTCCTGATGGCAGAGAGGGTTTACTGTGCATCGATTCCCAAGCTGTTCTGTGTTAGTTCACAACCTGGGCCAAGATAAGTGTGCCTGGTGCCTTGTTTCTGCAAGTGCAAAACTGATACAACCATGGACCAGAGCCAGGACTTTGAAGCTTGTATCTGTGCCATGACTAAGCCCTGTTACTCTTTGCTCAGGGATGCTGTGCTAAGAAAGATGACATTTGTTTAAGCATGTTCAAACAATGATGGCTTTCCGATAGATCCTGCATTTCAAAAGGGTGGTCTCATTGATATGCATGAGAATTGCTACTCTGGATCGAAAATATTTTCAGTAGTGAAACCTCATATAAAAGGAAAGGCTCGTGTTTCATGGCGCTCGACAGGCAGGTTCTTGAAGTGGAAGAAATGTGATTGAAGCTAGTAACGTGTACGAACCCCCCAGAGTACCTCTGGCACTTCTTTTCACTTCACAGTAAAAACATCAGTTTTAATTTAACTCTGAGAGTATAGAAGTTGTACCATTTTTACACTCCGAGTTAAATTACCACTGAGGGTTTTATTGTGCGAGTTCCGACTCACTTTTAGCATGATGATTATAGCTTTGCAGGTAGACATTTCATAGGATTGGTAAAGATCGCTGATTTAATTGCCAAAATGGAAAAGAACGAGTAGTAGGTGAGATAATGTGGGTGTTTCTGTGCGTCCACACGTGACAGCTAGTAGCTATCTATTTCAGCAGCAAGAATGTCATTAGGTGATGACACATTAGTGCACTCAAACTCACAAAGAGAATGGGTGGGTGGTATACGTTTCTGTTCATCAGTCTCACTCATAAGGTGAAAGATGTACGCCAACTGGATACGCATTTCAACAGAAGAAAATGTCAACTTTGTGTGTGTGTGTGCGACCGTGCGACGTGCGTGCATTTGTGTGCTTGTGAGAGATTGCCTTTGATACTCAAGGATTTGTTTGTTTGTTGGTTTATGTGCTACATAGATGTCAATTGTGAGGTTGCAACGGCCTCTACTTATAGTTATACAACACTGTAACGCTGTTTATTCAGCGCACCTGAGAGAGAGAGAGAGAGAGAGAGAGAGAGAAAGAGAGACGGGCGCTTCTGTCGAGCTTTTTCACCGCACCGCCATGCTTCTCTGTGTGAATGTGAACGATGACTTTAGTTTATAAACTTAATGCTGAAAATGCGTGAATTGTGAAATCAAGCGAGCCCCGCATATTTTGCACATTGTGCTCGGAAATATGCGATTAAGATTTTAATTTGTAGCGAGTAAGATTTTTTCCTTGTAAATGTAACGAAGTAAAAGTAAAAGTACAGAAAAAGAATGAATAAAAGTACAAATTCTCTAAACTTGTACTGCCTCCTGCTCCTGCATGCCTGAATGTAAATGGAGGTTTGGTATGTAGCTTTGCAGTGGAATTTGATATTGGCATGCAATACGTATACAGTATTTTACAGTCTTCTCCAAATGCCAGGTTAAAGTGAATAATAAGGAGAATCTTATTACCTGTCAGGCTGTCAGTAGGGGTGGAGATAATTTCATTATGGTGAATTTCCGGACACGTCCGAATATTCCATGGAATTTCTACTATTCTACTATTCTATATAGATGGTTGAGAATTCCACGGACAGCTTTAAAATCAGCGGTATATTTGGCTTTGGCTCGATTATCACCCGAATAACTATACAGTGTATTACAGTCACTCCCGTCAGCTACACAACACCGCCCATGCCAACCACCCACATATTTCACATGCCAGTTGCCATCTCCGATTTACACTATATTTCCCCGTTTTGACATCTTGATTAGAGCAGGAAGTATGTAACCCTGGGCCAACGCAGCCATCAACATTCCTAACATGCACGCATTGGAATGGTCGGCGGGTTCAGTTTCTGATTAAACTTTGCTCACTCTGGTAAGACATTTATGTGAGAGCACAGCTGATATTTTCTCACTGTAATTGCAGGCAGAGGTCAATGAAACAGAGCTGCCCCGCTGCATGCTTGTCTCCGAGCACGCGACAAATCAGTGTTGAGTGTTGAGGACAACCCTGGGGCACTATCTCATGTATAAGCACCAGGAGGGCAGGACTGTATAATGTAGGCCTACTGTACATACAGGTACACACCTCACATGAATGGAAGTGTACCGTGTGGTGTCACAGGTTGCTCTGACATGCACATTTAAGAAGTCAAATCAACTAAAAGAAGACCATGTGTGACACAATACGTTTATGATATTGTGTACACATTGTCAAAAGTTTCTCTGACACAAAAACGACCAGAAATGAGAACCACACAAATAGCATAACACGAAAAGACATTTCTACCGGAAAATGTCTGGTAAGATAATATTATGGATAATATTATCATCAGACTGACCAATGGTTACTTGAACTATTTTTTTGACTGATTCATCCCTCCATTAAGATTCTATCAGAACTTGAGGCCCGTGGCAGCACCTTCCCCACACCCACAGTCACACGCGGTGCAATAAAAAGAGACTCTGGGGAACACTCTTCACTCTTTGTCTGTCCAGGAGTCTCCTCAGGGAATGGCGAGCATTCATTATTTATGCCTTCTACCTCTCTCCGCCTTCACCAGACCTTGATATAACTCTTTGATATCTCTGCTGTCGTGGAGAAACCACCTAACTCCAAAATGTACTTTTTTTTCAGGAAATGAAAAAAATATATATATATATATATTATTTTTTTTCAGGAAATGAAGAAAACCTTTTATTTATTTATTTATAAAACAATGCAATACTTCCACATCAAAGTTTGTACTGTGACTTTATATATTGTCAATTACTTGCATGAGATGGGGAGAGGTGGTGGAGTTATTTTAGTTTAGTTTTTTTTTTGTTATACTACCCTACCATAGCATAGCATTGATTTATGAAAAAACCTAAAAGATGGAGTTAAGTGTAGGTGGTTTCCTCCCGACAGCGACCTTACTATGCATATGGCCGCTGACCCCCTTCTGAAAATATGTCTGTGCCCTACAAGATTCGTGTTAAAATGTTTTTTTTAAATAGCAGATCTACAAGCTCACAACGTATCACAATGTGACGCGTCGTGAGCTTGTATGGAATTTCAAATAGACGATGTATGTAAATAGGCTGTGGTTAAAAGGATTTTGATGCTATATATTTTCTAAATATGGGGACCCCCTAAAAAACTGATGCACAGATATAGAGCCCTTTTAGTGGTGGATGAGTCATTGTGTCGGACTGCCGGTTCAATCAGCCCCTCCTTACTGAGCCACGCTGGACAAAGTATAGTGGAGGCAGGTGATAAAACATCATTCTGTCTCTGTCTCTCATATCTCTCTGAATCTATCCGTTTTCACTCCCTTCCTCCGTCACTCTTCCCCCTCTCTGTCTGAGTGAGGCCAGCTGGGTCTAGCGACGCTGATGACTGCTACAATGGAGCCTTTTCATGTGATGCAGCCTGATGCGGGGAGAAGCCATGTTGGGCTAAACGGGGATAACTAGAGAGCCAACTGACTTCAAACAGGGGAGGCGAGGCTAGGGTGTAAGCTAAGACAGGGGCCATTTTGTATGCAGAGCCTCCTCCACACAGGATGTGCATGCAGGTGAACCGAATAGCCGCCTGAACAAACGTATTACGTTCAGAATGGCGCCATGCATGCGGGGGTAGCACACACAAATGTGTGTGTGCAAACACGTGCAGGCGATCAAGCTGTGATAAATACTCAACCTTTACTAAATGCCACTAATGCCAAATTGGGCTCTCATGAGGAAATTACGAATATTTATCAAGTATCAAGTTGCAGTTCCAGGAGTCGCTGTTGACAGAGGTGTCTCTCAGCGGTTTTCCTGTAAATATGAAACCGAGAGAGATCAATGGCTTGATGGGATTCATGATCACGACACACAGGGCTCAGAATGTACTGGATGCCCGGTCATTCACCCTGTGAATAATCTCACACACACACACACACCTTAACGTGCAGTTAGCATTATCTGCACCCATGCAGCGCATACAAGCCTGAAACCAATCGAGCGCTGCACATATGTTAGACACAAAGCCATATCTTGTGTAAACATACAAGCCATTTGGTGGCTATGTGCAAAATTACCTGTAGGGTATGACAAGGTTATAGGACTAGCCTTTCTGGCTTGGCGGCATGGCCTAGTGGGTTGCTAGATGGAGTGTGGAGGGGCACATGCAACTGCAGGCCCCTGATTAGTTTGACTGTCAATCTCTTTGCAGAGATAAAACAGTGCGTGTGTGTGCGTGTGTGTGTGTGTGTGTGTGTGTGTGTGTGTGTGTGTGTGTGTGTGTGTGTGTGTGTGTGCGCATGTGGAGGCGCAGGAGGTCAGAAGCCAGTTGACCTCACACGCCCGTGTTGTTTTCTGAAACGTCTAACAACTACACGCACTGACGCACCCGATGCAACTATACCAGCGCTAATGTAGTAGTAGTAGTAGGGGCAGATTTAAGAGCATTCGCAACTCCCGGCTATGTGTGCTTGACCACGATCATCACCGATGTAGACTACCGGCGGCCGACGCCACCCGACGGCCCCCCGTGGACAGCAGCCTGGAGAAGAGGCTGCGGACCGGGCCTTCCTGCAGTGGACCTCCAGGCCAACCGAGCAACTGCGGAGGGCGCTTTAACACCATATGAATGAATAAATAAATAAATTGTGTGTGTGTGTGTGTGTGTGTGTGTGTGTGTGTGTGTGTGTGCATCGTTTTCCCCACACGTGTCTAGACGCCCGCTGCTATCTCTAAGCAATCTCAGCTGGATGTGATCAATTAAGGGCCAACACAGCAACAGGAAATCTATAAAGATTCAAGAATGGACAGGGCCGCATCTAGCTAGAGCCGTAATTGGCAGCTTGAAAGTTTAACCTGGTGGGAAAGCCCATACGTGGCTGATACGACCCCTGAGTACAAAGATGTCAACGACCAGTGCTCCAGATCTTGCCATTAAATCGTTGAATTCACTGTAAAAGAGGAGGCTTTGGTCAGCCAGGGCACTCCGAGTAGAAAAGACCTCAATGGAAAGGATCTTAAAGTTCCCCCATTCATTCCTGGGTTACAATGCCCACATATTTTAATATAGTTAAGGGCCTGAAGAATACATCAAACCCTCTGTGTTAGTTTATAATTTAGATTTGTAACTCCTACCAAATGGACTCATTTATTTACATTATTTTGTACTCTTTCAGAGTTAAATCAACAGCTAGGAGGATGTGTGAGGCATCCTGCTCATCGGCTCAGATGGTCCCCGCACACGACAAACACGGGAGGCGGTTCCTTCCGAGGCAGGTGATTTATCAGCATCGAGGAGCGGAGCCCAGAGATTTAAGGTGTAATGATCTGGTTCTTCAGCCATCTTTTGGGGAAAAGGTCAGAATGGAAATAAATGTCATCTCTGGCGAATAGAGACACCGGTTGCCAGGACTTCAGAAATAAAACCCAAGGTGGTATATCGGCTTATAGATGAGTTTGGCTTTCAAAAGGGTGACACCACCCACCAGAACAAGTCGGTTATCGACATAACACGATGGAGATATTCACGAGGAAATACAGACTTTCTCGTTCACCTGTAAGGGTCCATTCATTTTGGGTGCATTTGTACACTTTTCAGGGTTAAATGAACACTGGTGATTTCACTGTGTATTATGTAATAACGCGTGATAAAAGCGTGACAGACGGTACTTGTGCATGTCTTCTCTGCGTTGCACATCGCATGCTTATTAATAGCACTTTGGTATGAGAGTGTGCCTACGTATGTAAAGCGCTTGCTGACTGTGAGATCTACTTTGCTTATGCAAGAGACAGTGCATCAGATGCCATGCATTCCCCATGGACATTAACCACTACAAAGCATTGTTTGAATGCTAAAGTGCCACATTAGAAACACGCTGAATGATCTTGGCCCACCCCCACCCATGCACATTGTGCACACACACACAGACACACACACACACACACACACACACACACACACACACACACACACACAAAAGGCTTTGACTCTGTGCCAAGTGGCAGAGTATAGCTCGGGAAAGCCTGGAATGAGGGAATGATAGAGAGAGGATTGGTGGGGGGTTAGACACAGAGAGGAAGAGATTAAGAGCGAGGAGTGGACAGCAGATTTATAGAGTTGAGGAGAAAGTAATTGGGAGACAGAAAGAGGAGAGAGAGAAGAGATTTGGTGAAGATGGAAAGAAGTGGCTGAAGTATATACAGTTGTATAGCTCGGATCCGTTTGACTGAGAATAAAGGGTTTAAGTGTTTAATGTGTAACATTAGATCGGTGGTTTTCAGCCAGATGGAGTTGGTGACCAAATGGACCCTTATTAAATTAACTCTTGAGAGTCAAAAGAAACCAAATGGACCCGTACGAGTCCATTTGGTTTCTTTTTACACTCTCAAGAGTTACATTTGTAAAGATGGAGTGCTGTGATTTTTCTCCACCCTAAAACATGATCATCAGGTCTTATTGTTATATAAGGAAGTATAATTCTTTCAAAAAAGTGTACAGTATTTGTTAAAATGTTGTTTTTATGTGGGCACGCCCCTGTACAGAGGAACAGACAGTAGGCTGACGAGAGATGGAGTCGAACACTGCCAGACCTGGGCTACCGGCCCAGAATGTACATTTCTATTGTTATTTTGATCAACGTTTGCCTTTTACCTCTCCTAATGGTATACCAACATCAATACAAACATCTCATACAACAATAACAACATATTATTTCGTTTTGTGCATGTCTGAGAGGCGTAATCTCATCAAATGGTGGTCTGTGGCTCAAATGTCGACTAAACAATGGACCGATATGAAAAGGGTTGAAAACCACTGCCTTATAAAATATGCTCAATTACGATGATAAGTTATTTTAGGCTTGTCTTTGATTTGAGCTGGCTGTCTGATGCTGCAATATATTACTCACTAATTAGTTTTTAAAAGGTGTTTTGGAAGCTGTTCGCACCTGTCACACTTTATGCACTTAGTAGCAATATTTTACAGTGGTTTGAGGCACATTAAGAGAGAGAACAGAGAGTAAACAGCTACGGTTGGCAATAATTTATCTCCTGGGCAAGTACGCGCGGGCGAGTGCGTGTGTGTGTGAGCATGCACGTGTGTGCGAGCAACTGCGCATGCGACTATGTGTGAGGAAGACTGTGTGTGTGCATGCAAACTAATAGGCGATTCACACTGAGACGGACTGAATCCGTTTCATTGGAACCGTTTCCGAATACGGTTGCCTGGTCCCCGATGGCCATGATTCACATTGCCCGAGATTCAACAGCACACCCGGGTACACTTGCATAACACACTTTAATCCTCCAGATGGCGGTGTGCTTGATGGCTGGCGCGCCCGGACACTGACCATCAACTCTGCAACATTGTCTCCAATAAATCCAGACACACATTGCATTGCCTCTTTGGCTCTTTGCCGTTATACTACTTCACTGTCAGCCTCCCTGCTATTCACTGTGTCGGTCAGTTCTGTGCTCCAGTGTCGTGTTTGCTATGCAGGGTTTCCTGCACAATGTTCTTGGCATGGCGCTGCGCCATGCCTGGAATTATTTGCGCCATGCCAAGCTATCATATAAAAAAAAAAAAAAAAAAAAAAGGGGGCTAGTGAATCATGGTGTGTGTGATATGAAATGTCCAGTACCTCCCCAGTGTCCCCCTGAGTGCCTCCCCAGTGTCTCCCCAGTGCCTCCCCAGTGTCTCCGCAGTGCCTCCCCAGTGTCCCCTCAGTGCCTTCCCAGTGCCTCCCCAGTGTGCCCCTGAGTGCCTCCCCAGGGTCTCCCCAGTGCCTCCCCAATATCTCCCCAGTGCCTCCCCAGTGCCTCCCCAGTGTCCCCCCCCCCCCCCGAGTGCCTCCCCAGTGTCCCCCTGAGTGCCTCCCCAGTGTCCCCCTGAGTGCCTCCCCAGTGTCCCCTCAGTGCCTCCCCAGTGTCCCCTCAGTGCCTCCCCAGTGCCTCCCCAGTGTCCCCTCAGTGCCTCCCCAGTGCCTCCCCAGTGTCTCCCAGTGCCTGACCAGTGTCTCCCCGTGCCTTCCCAGTGCCTCCCCAGTGCCTGCCCAGTGTCCCCCAGTGTCCCCCCAGTGTCTCCAATCGCAATACAAGAGCAATAATACGAATTAATCTTAATTTATTAATCCTATTAATTAATTAATACCCAGCACCATGCCAAAGCTTTTTCCTGCAGGAAACACTGCTATGGATTCTACTTTAGCATTATTATAATTTTGTTTTACTTGGAAACTATGCCAAGCAAAGCCCAAGAGCCACGTGTAGTCTGCAGAATAAGATCAGCGCATATACGCAGATTCAACAGGAGACGGCCGGCGTTGAGAAATGCGCTGGTGTTACGCGTCGTGCAGCGTCTGTGTGTTTTTGTTGTTGACGCTTGGCTCGTCGACTAGAGATTATGTCACTTTTTTTTTTAAAACAGTCCACTTCCTTCTTTAGGTATGCATGCATTCACATTGGAAGTTGGAACGATCCGTATCTGAATACACTCCAGAGACCCGCCTCCCATGCGGTCCCGGAGACGGTTGGGCGATCCGCTCCCGGGAACGGTACGCATCATTCACACTACCACAACATCTGCCAAGTGGTCCCGAGTGCGCAGCCGTGTGAATCGCCCCTTAAAGTCTAAACCTGTGGACTCTGGGCGTGTGCATGCCTGGGCACATGCATGCCCACTTATGTGTGACTGTGTGTGTGTGACTGTGTGTGTGTGTGTGTGTGTGTGTGTGTGTGTGTGTGTGTGTGTGTGTGTGTGTGTGTGTGTACATGCATTTACGTGCGTGCAAAAGTGCACGTGCCAGCGTGATTGGCTGGCAACAGGTTAATCCTAGTAAATCCAGCCATCCCGACGATTAGGGGTTCCAGCAGTGGAATCAATACAGAGAGAGGGAAAGGGATGAGCCATTGGTAGCTTCTCAGCTCTTGGCAGCCAGTAGTGGTTATAAAATATGGCTCCAGTGAATAGGGATAGATGTGTTGGAATCAGATGCGGCAGATCACTGCACAGCTTTGAAAAAACAGCCCGCCATCACGGCCCTGTGCCCAGCGATGACACAACTCGATCAGATTATCACTCGTGGAGACGTATAGACCAGTGGTTCCCAACTCTTTATTACTTGGAGCCCCCGTCCTTATACCCGACAAAAACTGAGCACCCGCTTCGAATGTTATCAACTGATAATCACCAGAAAAGCTACCTATGAAGACTGCAATCGAGCCAGCAGGCTCTAGAGCCTATACATGGCTGCCATCAGGAAACACGGAAGTGAAATTACTGCCGCCAACGCGAAAACAGCATGAAACTGATTTATGTGGCCCGTTATGAGGTTAGGAGATTTAGGGACGATTCACCGCTGTTTCGGCGCTGTAGTGCCGAAATGATTTCGGCTCGTCAGAAATTTTCAGTAGCACCGAAGAGGCGACTTTAGGACAGTACCCCCCCCCCCCCCCCCCCCGAACATCAAATGACGTCACATTGTAGGAGCCGAACCGACTTTTATTCGGATCTAAAATAGGAGTATGAATCGGCCCTAACGTGGCCGTTTAAAATTGAGGTCAGGGTTAGTTAGAGTTAGGATTAGATTTAGGGTTAGTGTATAGTGATAGTCGGACAACGCGACCAACGTCGGACGTCTCCACGTTTCCTAATGCAAGTAGGCTCCAATATACATACAGTAGGTCAATTGTATGGTCTTGATAAGTCACCTACTAGTGATTGTCATTCAAATCCGCTAAGCTGAGAAGACACTCACATGTGTGCACCCTCAGTGTGCACTAGCTCACACTATTATACAGACATATTAACAAATTAAGCCCTATATAGTTCTCATACAACGAATAGCAAAAATAGACCATCTACAAGCTCATGATGGCCAACTTTCTGAAAAGTTTAAAAATGGTTTGACTAGTTTTAATGACAAGCCCATGGATGTTAGTATTGTGGTAGTACCTGTATGTATAGATAATAGATTTTGCT
This sequence comes from Protomyctophum bolini, assembly GCF_963924005.1. Lineage (NCBI taxonomy): Eukaryota > Metazoa > Chordata > Actinopteri > Myctophiformes > Myctophidae > Protomyctophum > Protomyctophum bolini. Next base: position 31,215,205 of record NC_137875.1, on the reverse strand, counting down.
AGAATCTCTGACTTATGACAAGCCTGTGACTTATATGATATCATATTTGAAGTGTGTTTTAACACAACTGTAACGGCTCCTATCCAGCAGAAATATGACAAGGTACCAACTGATATCTCAAGGGCTATTATTTTCCCATTCGACACCGTGAAAAACTGCAACACAAAACATATTCTCTTAATATTCTCTTAAACACAATGAAATATGAACTATGAATGTCCCTGTTGTGACTGTTGTCGGTCAATCATGACTTCCGTGTTATATGTAAACAAACACACCGAGACGTACACAAACAATTAAACGATCGACGGAACTACAACACTGTTTACAAAGAAAACAACAACATGTAACATACCGTGTGCGCCTTCTGACGATTCTTTATAAGAGAGCTATACTTTATAATTATTCTCTTATATTTCCTATTTAAGGAAAATGGAGGACCCTGATATAACAAGTCTTGAGCTTTTTCTGGTTTTATACTCGTAGCAGTCAGATTTTGTATTCACCTGTGTAGGCTACTTTCGTTTGAACTGTAGGCTACCCATTCTACAAACTGAATAAAATGTCCAATCAATGAATCAATAACATTTGCAGCAGCAGGGACCCGCCGGGCCGTATAAGAAAAGTACACACTACACAGTAGGCATTTGCAGTTCAGTTGGCACAGCGGCGCAACTGAGAATACTACAGTACTGTATAACATTAGACACTGTATAAAATACAGTATAACAAGTTATGGTGGCCCATTCAGAACAGCACGCAATGATAAATACCTGCAGCTGCATGCGCGTTGTTGTTGTCCTTCTCTTCCAAGTTCCTCCTCCGCCTCCGCCTCCGACGACGACGACAACTCGATAACGCTACTAATTCTGTACTAGTCTTTTCTATTTTTTATTTTACCAAAAAAAATCTGTTATGCAATTCTGAGCCTAGCCATGGTTCACATGACGCTCGTAGGCCTACTTGGGATATGTAAAGCCGAGTGTCTTTACGAGATTTCACGATGGCAATAAAAGTCAGACTCAGTTCTGTTCAGAAAACAAAACAAAACGCATGCTGTCCCCAAGGCTAAACTAGCAGTAGCAGTTAAACTATTGCTTCATAAAAGTATATGTTCCATATTCCATTATGCAATGAACGACAACAGCTGCAAAAGTCGAGACAATTGTTTGTAGTTACGCACTGTCAACAGTGAGGCTTGTCAACGCCGGGGTTCCATAGACAGTAGCCACCTATTTCCTCTCAAAGCGGTCGCACATTTCAAAATAAGAGTATTTGATTGTTGATTGAAGTATTTATTAACAGTTTGCAGAATTACAGTACATTTCAAGCACAACTCAATACAAAATACTGTTAACTGAGTGGACGACCCAATAAAGCACTACACTTGTTTACAAGAGGGTCCATCATTCAAGTCATGTTTTATTTTGGAATTGTACTGGAAATAGAAGTAGCTATGACGAGGAAGAAGCCTAGTTGCACCCCCAATGTGCATTTGGTGTGGTGGAGCGCCCCCTAAAGGTACCGGAGCTGACAGGTAGGGCAGAAAATAAAGACCACTTCACCACTTTTCAACTTATCTTCATATAATAGTTCCTCAGTCCTCACTAATAATAATCATGATAAAATGGCACAAATTGTGTGTCTCATAGGAGGGTTGTGGGCAGTTTAGAAACCCGTCCACCAGTGGACATCATCATTAGGCAGATTTTTTAATTATCGTGAGAACGATGGCTTCCATTTACTACAAGCCCAAGTCCCCAAAGGTGTCTGACAACCTCTCCCTTGCAAATGAGCTGCTCAATGAGTTCTACTGCAGATTTGAGAAAGAGAGGTTCCCCCCGCCCTCTTCCTCCACCCAACCCCCCCCCCCCCCCCCCCTGCCACAACCACTATCCCCCACTCTCTCTGTCACGGAGAGAGAGGTGAAACTGCTGCTGAGGAGCCAGAACCCCCGGAAGGCGACCGTCCTGAAGCACTGCACTGACCAGCTCGCCCCGGTGTTCACCAACATCTTTAATGCCTCGTTGGAGCTGTGCCATGTCCCAGTGTGCTTCAAGGCCTCGACCATCATCCCCGTCCCCAAGAAGGCCATGGTCACACCATAAATCTTTACACCGCATCTCTTCCCTCTGTTATGTGTTTGGATTCTGTATGCTTATAACATTCTCCGTTACATTCAGTTCAATATTCTATTCATAGTCATTCTGGAGTCAGTAATTGTCGCACTATATGCCTATAGTATAGGCATAGAGATATACGAGATATACGACTGATTAACTTGTCTGTCTGTGTGTGTGTGTGTGTGTGTGTGTGTGTGTGTGTGTGTGTGTGTGTGTGTGTGTGTGTGTGTGTGTGTGTGTGTGTGTGTCTGTAATCCACGTAACTCGAGAGCCGTTCGCCCGACCAACTTCAAATTTGACACGCGTTCCACACCACCACAGGGAGTGCAGTGCCCCGGTGTCGAGTCCGACCAGCACAAAAGCCTCTGCCCAGCTGGCTCTGGACACTGGACAGGGCCTAAAGTAGCCAATTGACAGCTGTCCAATTTCCAGCCTCTGCCACACACCTGTGACCTGCCGTTTGATTACTTAACCAGTCCACTTTTCACAGTCAGTTTGCACTCTTCAGACACAGGCAGACAGACAGATACAGAGCTCTCCATATGGGCACAAAAGGGACACAGACAGTCGGTTAAAATGGGTGCTAAGACAACGGGTATTGCATACAAGGTTCCCAATCCCAACTCGCTTGGTTCCCAAGTAGGCTGGTGGCCGACGGGCACAGGTCTTTTATGTAATTCAAAATGTCCTCGGCTTCCTTCCTAAAGATGGAGAAGCGGATCAATGTGGGTTCATCAGCGGAAAGGTTTAATTGAAAAGAGGTCGTATGCTTTGGAAAATGGTCAGCAGTAACGTCAAGTATATTGTCATAGTGAATGGGGCATGGGGTAAACGAACAAAAGGCACACTGATCAATAACTCGTTTGGAGTAGCTGTTCAACAACAACACAGACATATGCACAAGCAAAACATGTGTATACTTTCCACATTAATTGCGTTGTATTTCTTCGCCTATCGAAACAACACATTAGTTTCCTCAGGGGTTTTCTTATCTTTACACATCATTAGCAGATGCTCTACGATATTAGCATGCAAATAATAGGCATATAAGTACAGCCTCCCACTTACTATTGCACACATGGCCACACACACACACACACACACACACACACACACACACACACACACACACACACACACACACACACACACACACACGCACAAAAGCTAACGGAATCTGATGTCTACCTCCATGGCTAGAACACCCACAGCCTGACAATTACCTGCAAGTATAGAGATACAGTAGCAGTGTGTGCTGCTTATTATTGTGTTAGTGTCTATTATCTGTTTATCTGTGTTAGCGTCTATACTGAATAGAATATGCAAATGTTTGCGTAGTATGAGTGAGGTGTCAGGACTGATATATTTGCAAGTGATTGTGTGTATGTAGTACAGTACATAATGCACAAACAGGTAAAAGTGTGTGTGTGTGTGTGTGTGTGTGTGTGTGTGTGTGTGTGTGTGTGTGTGTGTGTGTGTGTGTGTGTGTGTGCATGCACTCAACAACTCCGTGGCTTCATCAACCATGCTTTTTATAGAAGTGACTATATACAGCAAAGTAGTAGCATTCTCTCTGAACTCATCGAGACAGACAGGAGCTGGGGACACAGCTTAGAAGATCAATCTCCAGCCAGCATCAATAACTAAAAGCCCACATTCAATAACTGACGGACAGTTACTTAGTTCCTTTAAGAAGAGCCTATAGCAACAATCCTTGTGTGGCTCCTGGCTTTGGACTTCACCATCCCATTTTCGAAAACAACAGAACATGTGGGATTGAGCGGGGACAAAAAGATAAACGGAAGTGAAGCTTGGAAGTCTCTAGACTCTGCGGAATGGGATGGCAGAGATTCGGTTGATGAGATTTACCCCAGCTGAGATGCAAAGGTAAAGGGGCCATGGGTAATGGCTTTGGCCCCCGCCACCCCCCAGCTGTTGCCCCAAGGGCCTGCAAATGCATAGATAAGATACACTGCTCCTCCTTTATCGACCAACAGCCACATGTGCACATGGGGCTTTCAATGGGAAGAGCAGGGCAGACGATGTGCATTTATCGCTGAGGACCAGGGGACAAATGATGCCAGATCACCACCTGTTACTACGCAGCGAGAAGGGGATGGAGGACAGTAATTACTGAGGCTTGGTCTTCTGATTGCCTCAGAGGAATTTTAATTGGACTACATCCTCCCACCCCCCACCCGGACAGACCAAACCCAGACACGTGCACTCACAGTCACTATGACTTTAAAGTCATGCTGTTGTCCTGGGGAGAAAGAGGTGCTTGTATTTGCCAGTAGTGTGCACCTGGATCATTTGCTCTGTACCACTGTGAAATCACGTTGGGGAGCTTCCAAGTGTGCTAATCTGAACATTCGATAGCAGCACTGGTACGTATGCTCATGCACGCATGCACGCACGCAAGTATTTAGCAGACTCTCTTAACCAGAGCAACTTTACACAATGCAAGCATTGCAAGGTCAGAGTAAGCAACATGAACTGCACTAAACAAACAGGATAATTGTGTAAAGCAATTAAATCACACCCGTGCATGTGAAGAGGCGCTCTTATCATCGTACATCATCATGAAGTAACTCGATTTGCTCAGACATATATGATGTAAATTCTCGATTCATTGTCAATGGGGATTTAATGTTTTGTGTAAGATGAAAATCTACACTAATAGCTGAGGAGGGCCTATAGTGGCCCTCAAAAAATTAAGTGCTACAAAGTAACTGGGATACCAGGTAAACATCAAACCTAGCATATTATGTCTAAACAACATGGTATCGAAATAACATTCCTAGCATTAGGAAACATGCAGTACTATAATATAGTACTGTATCTTGCATATACAGTATGTCTATCTATAATATATACGAGTTTGATGTAGGTTGGGAGTTAGAGAGGGGGCGGCAATTGAAAAGGCCCTATCACCCCAGGTTTGGCACATGGTCCTAGGGATTTTCAGAAGGCTGGCATCACCCGGCAGGGTAGTGGGAGACATGATGATGGAAGAGTTCGGAGAGGTCGGGGGAGCTAGGATGTAACCCTAACCCTATAGTATATGGTGGGTAGAATTGTGTGTATTCTGTAATTTCTGTTTGACTGGAGGCCAGTGAATAATATTCTGGAAGACTGCTGGGGTGATGTGGTCTCTGGAGTGGGTACTGGTGAGTAGGCGAAGCATTTTGTACTGTACATGTTGTACTGTAGTTTGTTCAGGACTTTGCTGGTGCCATAAAGGAGGCTGTTGCATGCATGGATGAGTGTTTCTGCAGCACTGTATGACAGTTTGAGTCAGTTGTGGTGGGTAATGTTTTCGGTGGAAAAAGGCTGTTTTGGTGATCTGGATCATAGACATATAAAGGTAGATGCCCATTCCGGCTCTGGAGTGGAATGTGCTGAAGGGAGGGCAAAACTTTCCTGAGATTCCTTGCGAAGCACCGCAGAAGCATGGGCATGCGTCACATGAGCCCATGTTCGGGTCTGATAAGTCCCGGAAAAGATGTGCTGTGATTGTCCAGTAATCTCTTGAGTGGCAGCGTGCCTTCTACACTTCCGGCGTACTTCCTCCCCCAGTGTAAATTCTTCCGCCCCTCCTTCACACATCGCTCCCAACAAACTGCAGTGGCCAATGAGGCATCTATATTTTTTATATCTATGATCTGGATGACATGTGGCAGAAAGGAGAGGGTGGGACCAAGGATGCATCCAAAGTATTGAAGTTGGGAAAGTTAGTTTGAACCATGTTGGAATATCAGGCAGGTGGTGAGGGTGGAGTGTGTTGGTAGTGTGCTGGAGGAGAGGTAGAACTGTGTGTTGCCAGTATATCAGTGGAACCGGAGACGATAGTGGAGAAGTAGAGCATGGAGTCCTGAGGGACACCATGGGTGACAGGAGCTGTGACTGATTGGCAGTTGTTTATGCAAATTACAGTAACTGGCATGGTGTCTGTCACTTAGGTAGGGAGGGGGCAGTGCCAGTGATGCCAAGGTAGTGTAGATGTAGATGTGTCAAACGTATAGCATAGCAGTGGTCTAAATAAATAATACATATGTTATGAACCAACACAAATGCACACAGCACACGCACTTCCATACGTTTTTTTCACTGTTCTCCACATCCTTAATAAAAAAATCACACCCGTGTGAAGTGAGGGGCGCTAATATATTAAAGTCTAACTCATGTTGATTAGGTGATGTAATGGTGATGTAAAACAAACGGTGCCAACACAAACATTAAACGCCATTAACAATAAAGAGACCTTTTGACTAAACGACACATTATGACGTTATGACGCTTTGATAATGCATGACGCTAGCGCCCCTCAAAATAATTCTGAATAGAGAAAAATCTTAATATATCTAAATACAATTTATATTACAGTTACAGTAGCTCACTTGGTAGAACACTTGCCTTTGACCACAAGGTCATGGGTTATATCCCGGGCAACACCAACTCAGCGTATGAGTAGCACGGTTTGGGTACATGCCAGTAGTGGGAGCTGATGGCAGGTGTTGCGCTCCACCTCAGCAATCCATCTCCCAGTCTAGCACATTGCGAAACGGGGATACTCCCGCACTCTGGCTGATAAACAATAAGTCTCTCCGACCTACTTACTTATTATTCAATTAAGATTTAATTGCAAACAAAGAAAATACAGATCAAACATTCTAACTATACTGGGATCCCGGCCTGTACAATTCATAAAGAAGAATGAGAAGTGAGAAGAATATGTTTTGTGACTTTAATGAAGAGAACTTTCGTCATGCTATACCTTCCAGCTTGTTCAGTGAGAAATTCCTTCAGCCCACTGTGAAAGCCTTATACCGAATAGAGGTTAAATATAATTTGATCACGGCACGTACAGCAGTTAGTAAGACAAATGACTCTTATTGTGTACTGGCAACAAACACTGAACCTCTAAAAGGAAAACATTAAAAAGCAGCAGAGGGGGTCAGGAGCGTTCGCTGTCTCCAGAGAGTGAGCAGAGACGGAGGGAATTAAGCCGTTGTTAGTAGCCTACTCTAGTAAAATCCTCATTGTTCATTTAACTATAAGAGTGAATCCAAATTAAATGGCATTAAATTACACCCGCAGTTAAATAAGCACTGAAGATTTTACAGTGTTGGCACATTTTTAAGGATTTACTCTTTTTTTGTGCCCTCCCTTGTAAAAGCATACAGCCAACGGATTTGTGTTCTCCAGGGTGGCGTTGTGCCCTTGAAGGGCTCCAACAGGAGCAACGAGGAGCATGAGGGAGGACTCTAATCAGCCGGTGACAAATCACCCCCCCCCCCCCCACACACACACACACACACACACTCCCCCCCCCCCACCCCTTTCCTCGCTTGTTTTTCATTTGGGTAATGCAAGGCCTCCACTCCTAAGTGATAAAACAACCTCTCCTGACTGGTCTTTTCACAGACAGATTAAATGTGATCACCTTGCCAACACACGCCTGCATGCATGGGAGATGGCTGTGATTAACAGGCAAAAAGAGAATAATGATAATCATATGCAAGATAATAGCCCATACCAAATGGCTATATGATCCATACATAAATAACTCCACCCAAATGGACATGGTTTTAGTTTTACCCTTTGGCTGTTGTTACTCAAGAACGGACCAGAACCTGCTGTCCTTTTCCCTTGTAGCTAACAGCAATCTCAGTCGCAAAACAGTCGTTGACCACATTAACCAAATTTTTATTTGAACCATTTTCAAGAGTTGAGAGCTTTAAATCGGCCATTTCTACTATCTGGCACACAAAGTATTTAGGGCATAAGTGGTTAATTGGTTTTTGATTACAGTGCAAATCCTCTGTTATTCTAATGTGTTTGATCAGAATCTCTGACTGTCAGCTAAGGGCTGACTTTGAACGGCAGGACAACCACAGCTAAGTTGTGCCCTTGATGAGGTTAATGCCCACTGGATAAATAGTGTCACATCTCCAAACAATGTCAATTAATGTTTACATGAAAGGCGAGAAGGGTATAGGGAGAATGTTGATTTGTAGATAATTCAGAATGAATCTGTGTGTGTGTGCGTACATGCGTGCGTGCGTGCATGCGTGCGTGTAATATAAAGCTATGAATACATGACGGACATTTGCAAACTTCAAGGTACTCCACGTTACACAACAGTAAAATGCCTTGATTGAGTCAAGCATACTGAGGAAGTCAACGGCACTGTGAGCAATACTACAGATGGAGAAAGGAGCCATTAATAACATGGACATTAGCACTCTGCATTTTAATGGCCCCCATAAAGGCTGTGCCGTCCCTTCATAAACCAAAATGTTCTGCTGATATAATATGCATGCCAGTAGACATGCGTGGAAGACACATGGATATTGAATAAGAAATTGCCCAGGCATAGAGACAGCTTTATGGACTGCACATTAGAGTTATTCACATTCAGTTCAATATGGCATTATTGGTGATGCGACCAGTATTTTTAGGCCTTCAGAATTGATGTCTAACCTATTCCTCGAAGAACAACGGTGTAATATATTGCCATCTTCCTTTGACAAGCCACGTGTAGAGAAGCATAATGGCGTAGTCAACAGATTGGTTTTGGTGTTGAACTGCATGTTTCTCTGCAACTATCATTAGTATCATAACAACAGACACATGCCAAATAATGTCAATGAAGCCTATGGTTCAAAACAACCACTTTATCCTCCCTTGTAATCAGAAAGGATATTGGGTGTTTGCACAGGCAGTATATTCCAACCAATGGAGCATGAACTGGCTATACGTCCCATGAATCTGAGGCAGTCCGTAAACCAGTTAAATAAATTAGCATCAATATGGTGTGTGTGTGTGTGTGTGTGTGTCTGATCAATGTGGGGTAGGCTGAGTTAGTGAGCGCCCAGGTGAAACCTCAGACGGTTTTAGCATTACCCATAATCCTCAGGGAAATCGACCCAGAACTAATCCATACACCAGTAGAGGGGCACGTGGTCGGGCACATTAACAGAGGGGACAAAAGAGAAAGAAAGGAGTAATGGGAAGACACGTAGAACACTACATTTATCATTTATGGGTGCAATCTGTAATGGCATTGTCCCTCGAGCCCATGCAAAAAAGATTGCCAGCAAAACAAAAAGTTAAAACAAAAACACAGCACATAAACAGCAACAGATTAATGTATGTGCTCATTTCTCTTCATTTTCAGGAGGGTCGATACGAGACAACAAAGGACAGGAAATATTACAGCCAAATTGCATTTTTATTGTTTACTGTTTTTGCTAACTTTGTGCATTCCATATCGTGGAAGGCAGTTCAATGTATGCCTATTAGTCACTGGGGAAGGCATAAGAAAAGCCAAGCTAATAATACCACTTCAGCGTTGAATGAGAGATAAGTCATTCTCCTTGTTTTGGCGTAATTGCCTTGGGGTGCTGGAAAGGTCACCATCGTCATATGTTTTCTTACGTAATGACGCATTTGCCGTAATTGCCAAAGGGACCATCTCCCATTAGTTCACTGACTGACTGCTGTGGTGATTGGACTAGTTGTGGAGAGGTGTGGAGCGCCTCTTCAACACAGCAGGTGGACTGGTGACAGGTGCATTTCGCACCCAGGGCGGCCAGCAGACTGATTGTGCTTCTGCTGTGTCTGCTCTGTTTTTCACATAGCAAAAGGTCAGTATTAGACGACCAGGACCATGCGGCATAAATAACACATGAATTAATTACACCTATTTTTTTACTTCAATGATTTTGTACAAAAGATAGGCTGTTTTAAAAGTGTTTATGGAAGCTGTGTCTTTGTGATGACAACTTCCAGCCTGAGCAAATCAGTAGGGGTCATCCTCCACTGCAATTCTACAGTATAGTTTGTGAGAAAACCGATCGACTGATATTCTTACAGGCTAGGATGGCTAAAAATAATATGACCTTGCACACTAAAGATAAGTGTTCACATTCTCCTGAGGGTCAATGGACATAGAGACAGGATTGGGCCGTAAACGACAAGATATCTTTTGTACGTGTATAACTGTGTTGAATTAATTACCTAAACTATTAGACAATGGAGAGGGCTTTACTAAGGGCCAATGGGCATTCTGATGATGTGGGCTTATTGGCTAGAATAATGACGGTCAGTTAATTTACCTCTTGCTTGTCCGGACCGGTACACGTCATCTCTAGAAACAGATGGTTGATTGGTGGAAACTATGAGGGAATATAAAGTGGATAATTATCTGACAAAAGGTTAATGTGCAAATCTAAATCTAAAGATTATTCATTGGTCATTCAGAAAGCATTGTTCACATTATACCAGTGCCATCACTCAAATGATCACTAACCATATATGACTTCATGGCTGTCGAGTTCCCCATTATTCCAGTCTTCTATACTCAAAGCATTTAGACAGTATGTCCCCAGGCAGACCTATACAGTATCACAGCTATTGGATCAGAAAACATCTCAGCTTTTGTGGATACATTTTTGCAACATCTGACTACAGCACTATAGCTTCATACCGGTACAAGATATCATAATTGATTTCATTAAAGTCATCAAGTCAATACAACAAGTTGGGAAAACACAGCTATCAATAACAATGGATATTGAATCCCTATATGTCCCCATTGAGGCCTACTATAGCTGCCAAATTATTCTTGGATCAAGGACCTGACTGTAATCATAGAACCAACGGTAAATTGGATCTTATTAAGAAAGTTCTCACACCAAACTCTTCTTTATGGCAAATACTTTTTCATTAATGTTGTTTCAGGAGTGGCCACGAGATCAAAAATGTATGCAAGCTTTGCCTCTTTATATGGCATATTCTTTGAACAAAAACTGATCTTCATCCACCATGCAAATCAATTCATCCAGCACATTTTGAACTGCAATGTCTCTCTCTAGATGATGTCTTTATACGGACATAATCAGAGACTGCAATTCCCCACCTTAAAAAATATATGAAACAAATTCATATCATCAATTGCTCTCAAGAATAATATTCCATCTCCCAGTTCAACCAAATCATCGCTAATGAAGATGAATGAAAATGAAATAATTTCAGACAAAGAGGATATGAGGAGAGTAGGAGACATGGATTAAAAGGGCTGTTTCTCTAACTAAAGGTTGGTGGTTTATGCCATTCATTATTCACTTGAATCCAAGGAGGACATATAGAATGCAATAATAGAACGGAACTAGAAAAATCACACCCGTGTGAAGTGAGGGGCTCTCTTAGCATCGTACACCCTGCATCATCTCATACTGGCCAATCAGAATGCCTTTTGCCACAAATTTACGTCATATTTGGCGGACATTTGACCAAATTTCTCCTTTCATTGTCGCTGGCAAATATGAGACGTGTGGGGACAAGATGACGTAAATTTTCCCTCAATTGTCAATGGCATTTAATGTTGTTGAGGTCATTTTGTGGGGACAAAAACCTTCTGTATATAGGAGGGGCTAGCGCCCCTCAAAAATGCGCAGGTCTCCACCAGGCTGGGTTGCCTACCCAGGGACCCAAGGAAGTCATGGATAAAAACATGCTTCTGGTGATAAATCCGCCCCATATTTGCATAGTGTTTCCTGATTGGTGCCCCACAACTTTGGGGCAGTGAAATCCAATCACAACCGAACGGGGCCAGACTAATGCACTGACAGATTATTCTGGTTTCCAGGCAAAAATGTTCAATGCTTCCGTACAGCAAAATCTGTCCAACTTCTCAAGGTTATTTCTTGATCCAGCTTCCATCCTACTGTGAATTGAGATGATCTCTTTTTTAAATATATCTTTTCTCACTAGAATGTGTTTGCCTATATACTGCATAATCATACCAAAAAATAACAGATACAGATGGGCCTGTGGGTCATTTAAAAGCTATGTACTTCTGCACGGGGGACTAAACCAGGGTATCAGACAGCATGATTACAAGATCATTACATGCCTTCAGTGAGTCAAGGAAAAAGCCAAAAGTTGGCACCCAATTGTGACTAAGCCTCAGTCATATTTATGGAGGGCTCAATAGAGCATGTGATGTGGCATTATGTGCAAAGGCTTACTAGGTACTGTATAGGGGCACCTCTCTTTATGGAGACCGTACGTAACTCTGAAATCTTGGAAATGTAATCAGGATTAGGATATTATGTTGAAAACTTCAGATTGGCAGGGAATAGTTGGCCAGTGAATACACCGGCCCTTCAGCCAGCCAGCAAACATTAACTACTACAGTATACTGATCATGCCTTTTAGCAAGGCACTCAACAGGTAATTGCTCAGTGGGAACAATGGTAGAAGGTGGTTGTGACTTTGGTTGTGGGCGGTCTTGATGTGATGTGTGTAAGTGAGCGTGTAACAAAGCATTACAGAAAAAAGCATGCATACTCAGCAAACCCTCCCTGAAAACTAATACAGTACTGTGTGTATGGTGGCATGATGTAAAACAATGCATAGTGCATACAGTGTGACTTTGACTTACATTGAATTAGAAATACTACACTGTGGATTATACATTATTTCCATGGTCCATGAAGTTAAAGATGGATCCCTCCCCAAAACGGGGTATCATCATCATTAGGTATTATGATTATATCAATACCAAGCAGCCGAAGCTCAACACTAACCTCCCGTGCTGCCCAGGCTGCTAGACAGCGCCTACGTTCTTTCCATCGTGCGGAACAATGCGCGCGCCTCCCATAAGGATCCACTCATTGTAATTTCTTTGTTGTTCTTTGGTAGTCCAAACCACCCGACGTTCAGATGTAAACAGTGATTTCTGATCGCATCGCGCCAGCCATGTTACCGCTTGTTGTGAAACCTAACACATGCCGGCTGCTGCTCTAAAAAGTTTTTGCCCCTCCTCTCGTTGTATTGGGCTGTATTGACGGTAATAGAATGGCGCCTATGGGGATATAGCTGGCTGCCTGCGGTCATTTCAAATGAACAGCAGGGGGGCGCTGAAAGTGTTAATGGGACTTTAATCTTTGTGTAGGACAAAAATACCGATTTGCTCAGACACATAAATTATCCATTCATTGTCAATGGGAATTTAATGTTTGTGTAAGATGAAAATCTACACCAATAGCTGAAATAGCAGAAAAAGTATATTTTGTGGCTCCTGCCAATGACTCACAACAAGTCCACTGCATTTTCTACTATCTTCAGAAAGGATTAAACAAAAAAGCGCAAACCTAGCAGTGTTGTTAGTATAAGAGTTTTTGCACTCCCCCTCTGGAAGCCACCATTGATCTCCAGCAAAGCCAGGGGCAAGTGTCATCCATTTATGCTGACAGCAGCATCGTACAGTTTTGAAGTTTGCCTTTGCAGAGTATGTTGCTCCGCCCATGCAGCGAGAAATACATTATTTGATCACAGCAGAATACAAGGCTCTACCACCCCCAGCCCCTAAATAACAAGGGAAGCAAGAGTGGGCATGCCAGATTAGATTTGTTTTGGCACAGGTACCGCATATGGGCTAGATCAGTGTGTTAGCAAAAAGCCTACAAGGTCATAACAGTGCTGGAGGATTCCAATGCATTATAGGACTGGCAACTTAACATTATTGATGATATATCGCCCACCTAGTTCTTTCAAGGCCTTCTGGTGCAATGGAATTAAGTTACACACACGCAAACAATCGCGCCCGGAGAAAAACATGCATTGGATTTGGATCACACATTTGGATATGCATATAGTACAGTAGGCAGCATACAAACACATAGGCAGCATTGTTCTGATTTAGTACAACACCAAAGCTGCCATTAGCCCCAGTAATTAGGCTAGAATTACAGGCAAATGCCATGTTATTTTGACTGCACAACCTACGGTTCAAGAGTTAAAGGCCAAAATGTGAAGCGGCCTGTTATAGCGCAGATTTAAAACATTTGGAGTGGAGGTTCTTCCTTGGCATACTGGGAGTGTCCATGTAAAGTTCCAATGCTGATCGGTCAATACTGTATGATGTTTATTTTGTTTAAATATGCAATTACAGGCACCTTTTGGTGTTTTAAACACAAAAAGATTTTTTTTTTAATTTTGAGGTCAGGCCTAAATGGGTTAACATGTTGTGATGGTGTCTGGATTAGTTTTACTGCTCCTAGTATTGATGATTTCTTGTATAATATTGTATGTCTTTATATGTCTTGATGATTGAATAAACAGGAGCACAATGGAAAATTGATTCCGTGGTATCTACTTTTGATTCCGTGGTATATTACACAATTCCAAATTTGGGGCAGATTGATTCGTTTGTGGTGGTAAGTGAACCGTCTACACATTTTGGGAAGCCAGTCGTAGCCAATCGGAATCAAATCTGAAAAGTCTGAAAAGAAGGACGCAACATGATCCCCATCGGCGATCAAAATGAATGACCTGAGAGGGGATATCAAAAGCAGAGGCATGGATTTCCCTCCATCCCCCATAGGAAATCAAACCCTGCATATGAGAGTAAAAAAAGTAAACTACAACATATTCAAACAAGGCGCGCGCACACACACACACACGCACACACACACACACACACACACACACACACACACACACACACACACACACACACACACACACACACACACACACAGTCAACTCAGATCCTATCACCATCACCCTCAGGAGACCCACCAGCAGGAGCGAAAAGGAAATCCCGATGGCCACGAAGATGTAACTCTTTCAGACTTTCAGCCTGATGTGTTTTCCCTCCTCTGGGCCCCATGGAGGAATGAAGCCAGCCTGCTCATTATGGCTCACGCGGTTTCATTTTCGCGACACAGAATGAAGAGTAATAGTGCTGACTCTCTAAGCCATGGTCTCTGTGGGATACAGAGGTCTGAATTACTTTGAGCTTTCAGGAAATGAGATTGGTTAATTTACCTGAAGGTGGTGGGGGGGGGGGGGGGGGGGGCGTCCTGTAAATTGACGTGTGCAAAAAGTGGGAAACCAAGGTTTTTTTATGGTCGCACGAGTGTCACCAAGCCCCCTGGGACATGACATGAGTTTTCACCAGAGATAATTTTGTGTGTGATGTTAATCACGTCATCCCAGTGCACGCAAGTAAGCTTTCTGAGCTCTGGGCGACAAGTGCCCTCCATCTGCTCTGGACCTTGGCGACCCTCCTTGCACCATGCCAGCTGACACCCATCTCATTTAGGTCTTCCTTGAACTTTTGTCTCCAAGTCTTCTTTGGCACTCGCTCCCTTCCTTTGCTGCCCTCTAGTACCCATTCCATTGCTACACTCGCTGGTCGCTCTCTTGGTAGTCGCAGTATGTGTCCAGACATTTTTCTCCTCCTGCCGGAGACCATGTCAAACAGTAGCGCCACCCCTGCCCTCCTCGTCACCTCTTCATTGGTAATGTGGTCTCACCATGCGACACCCAAGTGCACGAGCACAGTACAAGGATTCAGACCTTATGAACACAGCGACTGTTGATCAATCAATCAATCAATCACAATTTACTAAACTTGAATGGGTTGAAATGACCAAACCTGCCTACCGATGATGTAGGCGGATGTAGGTGGGTTTCTGAACTGTCCACAGCCCTCCTCTGGGTGAATAGACAAAATGGTACATTACAATATTATAATGAGCATCAGTGAGGACCAATTACATGAATATAGAAATGGGAGAAGTGGTCCTAAATTGTGTTGAGAAGAAAATCACCTACTTACTTACTTACTAACTAAACTAACTTAACAAAACTAATGTTGGATGTATACTCAATATATTGCTCACTCATGGCAGTGTGTAACATTCGGGACGCATAGACACTCATGTGCATGTTCTATGAACCACCTGGAAGGTGGGTGTCCACTTGAGACAAGTGCTCTGGGTGACCAAGTTCCATTGAATATCAATGCCATTTTCCTATCCAATTGGTTTATACAACCATGCATGCATGGTGTCACCTGATTGTGGGGGGGGGGGGGGCATCTGCATATTATACATTACTCAGAGTTAGATTAAATGGTTATTAAGTAACCTCTCTCCCCTTTTGCCTGTCTATGTGTTCTAGTCTGAAATCAACAGGTGGACAGGCAAGGTGCACTCTCTGTTGTACACATCTGTTGCCATATCAACCATCTATCGACCGACCGGTAGGTCACACTACACTATCCTGTCCTAGCGCAATCTGAAATAAGGCACATGGTATAACAAGATAATGAAAGTACATCATGCTCTTACGGCACAGTGTTATTCAATTACAGGATACACGCCATTATCTTTTAAGAACAGTGCGTCATTAGTCTGATACAAGTAGCGCCAAGTCCTAAGAGTAAAATCAATTATTGTTTAGACAATGTACAAACATATTACAATATAGCACAATGACACAAACACGCACGCGCGCGCACACACACACACACACCATAAATTAAGTAAATGGAGGCTTTGTCAGGATGGGGAGTGGGCATAGCCGCATATGTCATGGGAAAACTATTCATTATGTGGAGATGTGTCATTTTCTCTGGCCCTCCGTCTTTCTTCCTGCCTTTACCGCCTGCCGACATGTTGCTAAGGGGAAGCCGACATCGCTTCCAACAATGACACTGACCACGAGAGGCGTCCTCCCGCGGAGCATGAGACAAAGCAAGACGGACAGACCATTTGAAACGCCAACACCACCACCTCCTGCTCTTCATTCCCTTCTCCTCTCCATCCATCAACCCCTCATCTGTAACTCACCTCCTTTTTTTTCTACACACACACAGAGTCTTTCATTCAGGCGATTCCATCTGATATTGATGCCATGGTTCATTTCAGGCTTCAGTTTGGCTTCAGCAAACTCTCTTTTTTTGTGTACTCTTTGTTAATAGCATGGCTCTCTACTTCACATTCCAGTCAGTTCTATTCTGAAGTTGCCAGAGTTTTTTCTAGCTTGGTAGCTTTCTGCAGTGCTGCGGCAGTGCTGAACATAAAGGTATGGAAGGAACTGGCTGCAGATAACTGGAAATTGGCCAATCTTCTATTCTGCAAGAGATTGTGTGTGTTGCTCATGTCAGACAGACAGACATGATCTGCAGGGTCTCAGCTGCGTTCGATTCCCTGGTCTTACTGGTGTTGTGTGTGTGCTACAGTATGTGCTATGTGTATGCATTTTGCTGTCTATGATTGAGTAGTATGTGCAAGTCCATGTGACGCTTGTGTGTGTGTGTGCTACTGCTCTGCAGGGCCAGTTGGCACCTAGGTGGCGCTATAAGCGAGATCTGTAGAGTGCGCCCCCCCCCCCCCCGCACATGCACTTTTTCCCCCCGGTATATGCGGTGTCCACTTTTAGGACATCTGGCACGGTTTTGGTACGGTTCTATACACCCATCTATCCTCGTGGAGGATTTAATACATTTTAATAACTTACCATTTTTTGTCCATTTTGCTTGGCGTTGGAGTCATGCCTGGTAAATATATATGCACTGTCTGCAGAGCCTTAAGTTTACTTGAGAAATCCAATCCAATTTGTTGTTGTTTATCTTTTTCAAGCGAATTAGCATAACACTCCATAGCCCCATTCAATTCCCATTCAATTCAATGCTCATTTAGGGCTTATGGTAGGGGAAATAGCCAATAAGGAGCTTTTGCACAAAATAACACCTGGACCTCTTTGGTGGGGACGTAACAATAACAACTACAAAGAAAGGTAAGAAAGCCTTTTAGTATGGAATTCTCCTTTAAGTGGCGCCCTAAGAGGTGACGCTCGAAGTGGCTGCTTCGTCGGCCTGTACTAAGAACCGGGCCTGGTGCTCTGTGTTGTGTGTGCATATCTACATATACCTACAGTTATTTGAACCCAACCTTTGGCCCAAGACACGCTAGTAAGACTCATACACTCCCTTCATTATCAAGTCTGGCATGGATGGGGCCAACGGTGCCGGAGATTAGCTGGTAACAGACGGACGGAAGGAAGGACGGACGGACACACGCACACACACACACACACACACGGACGGAGTGCAAAACATAGTCTTCTCCCCATGCCTTCGACCTGGTGGAGACAATACATTATGAACAATTGGGATGTTCTCACTAGCGTGTCTTGAGCCAAATGTTGGGTTCAAATAACCATGTTTGTATGTGTGTATACAGTATGTGCAAGGGTGTGCGTGCGTGCGTGCGTGCACGCGCCCTGTGCACCTGTCCCGATGGGCAAATCTGCAGTCCAATTTCTCGATGCATGGGGTCTGCCAGAAACCCTGTTGCTAAGTGTGCTTTACCTGAGGGCCCAGAGAGGAGTTGGTTGCCAGTAGTAGCTGTTGCCAAGGTGAAGGCTGATTCGCTCCTCGTTCTGCCCTCCCTGCAGACACTGAATGTGAATTTGCAGAGGAATTGATTTAGCTGTTGTTTTTGTTAACCCATTCTGACCTGAGATCAGATTCTAACACACAGAAGAATGGTGGTTCTATAGTTTAACGCATTTTGACCTGAGATCAGATTCTAAAAATGTCTTAAATCCTGACAGTTTAAAAAAATAGCAGACCTACAAGCTCGTAGCGCACCACTCGAGCTTGTAGATCTACTATTTTTCAATAGCTAAATTACAACATAGTGCTAACACCAAAATGGGTTCCCGCCCAGAATGGGTTTTAAACCAATGTTCTGATTTAAGCTGATTTTGAGAATAACCTCAGATCAAAGGCTCTGGATCAGCTTTGTGTTTGTCTGTAAACCCTGCAGTGTAAAACCAATTATATTAAGTTATTAATATAAATATTTACTATATAGATTAGGGCTGTTTTCTTGTAGTGTGCAGGCCTATTGTGTTAAATTATCTCTGGCAGGGTAATTATGTTTGCAGTCTACAGTATTTTGTGTATCTGTCTCTAAGTCTATGAACAGCTAATCTCTGGCACGATGGCACCACTGGACCAATCTTTGGGCACAGTGGCACACTCAGTAGGCCAAGAAACCTCCACCCCAGATCTTTCAAATATGCCTGCCACTATAACAGGCCTAGGCCACTTCACATTTCGGTCTGCAACTCTAGAACTTTACACTCGGATTCCTTGTATTATGTTGCAACTCTGTATAGGCCCTGCCCTTTCCGCCTGACAAGATCTTCTGCCATATTGCATTTTTTTATAGGCCTATACTGTCTGGACTACCCTACCCTAGATTTTGTCAAAAATGCACGCAAAATGTTTTGACTGAACTGCCTGTCCTGTAAAAAGGAATAAAAACAAAGTAAACACAAAAATGCACGCAAATCAATACACATTATCTCTGGTATCATATGATCAAGATGCATTCCAATTGTCTATTATTGGATTTTAAAGCTTGTTTGGATTGTGTTTTGCAAAACATGATCTAACACATACTAACACCAGAAGATCGGGACTTACCTGTGTAGTTTATGGCTGCTCCAACAGTAAAATTCAACTTTGGAGAGTAACGGAATGTGAAATACGAGCGCCCGCCTGAATTTTGTTGCACACCAAGTAGTGTAATTACGGTAAAGTCTCAGAAGAAGCAGTGAAACGTCCTGAAAGATACGTACATAACTTCGGTCTTATACCTAATCTTTCTGTTGTATGAACACAAGCCTGCTGTAGTATACCTCATACTTTAAATGCTCTAATAATAATATTGTATTACTATTATTATTTCCAGTAAGACGCCTGAGGGCGAGAAGCGGCCTCGCCCCTAAATGGCGAGGTCGTGTGCATATAAGGAGCATGTCTTGAGTGTACAGGGTTTGATGAGGTCTGATCATGTATGGTGCCCGACAGGAAATGCATGATTTCATCGTTAACTGCGACCTTCAGTCGCAATTATTATTATTATTGCGACTGTAGGTCGCAGATTACTATGAAAACCTGAAAAACCTGTCAGTCCGTCCATCCATACGTTAGGCTTCCATATGGCTGTCAGTCCATCACACCTTGTGACACGTCATGCCACCAAATGTTAGGGTGAGGTCGCTTCTTGCCCTCAGGCCGTCTTACTGATTATAGTTACGTGTACATTTGATAATGTTTGTTTGGAGAATAAATGTTTATTTTAAATTCTTTGGATACATTTTTATTTTTTCACCGGCATTTGATGTTTCATATCCATATGAAAAAAAGAAATGGCAGTAAAATCACCCGGCTGATTTGTTCATTTTTGGAACACAGTTCTTATGACGAAGACGCGATCTAAGATTTTCCAATGTAAAAATAAATAAATAACTCCCAACCACTGGTACATGTACCTGTGCTGGTACGCGGGACATGTCCCACTGGTACGCGAGAAGGGAATCCCAAGTTTTCCCGACCGTGAATCTATTAACCGTGCGTCACCAGGATCAAAGGGTCAATGACAATGATATAACATTTTGTTGTGATATAATATAGCAGCGGGTAGGCTACTTGAGACCAGTCAACTGTCTTGCGTGTTTTGGTACGATGATGTCAGGAGGGACGAGATCCATTGTCTCTCGATGATGTGCACCAACGCTCCCCCACCCCGCAGCCATGTTGGTCCGCGAACGTTTTATGAATGTCAGCCAGTCCGTGGTAATAGAAAGGTTGCTGCTCTAGGGCACAAGAGCACTAGTCTTGTCTTCTGCCCACATGGCACCACAAACATGCAAAGTTGCACCATCAGTCAAACAAACTATTTCCCTCCACAGCTCACGGGTGTATCCCACGACTGACAGACCGGTAGGCGTGGAGAAGCAAACCGACCAAGTGGAGATCAGCGCTCCAAGGAACGCACTTTTCTGATGAAAAGATCCATGAGCCTATCATGTTGCATAATTTTCTTCCATGCACCACATGAGGATTAGGACACTATCAAGCATGAATTATTTACCTGACATGTATACATAATGGATGCATGTGTACACATGCATTATGTAAGATGTATGTTAATCTTGCCATAATAGGCTTAAAATGTTTAAAAGGTCTTTAACATTTTCCAGTATATACCTAAGTCCCTGGTGGCTGTATGAATAGTATAATACTGATATGTACTGTACTGTATACTGCATAACACTGGTATTGCTTTGTGTATGGGCCATGATTATATGTTGCCTATACACACACACACACACACACACACACACACACTAATACATTAACCCATGCACAGCAAATTAACATATGCATGCATCCTCACAAACATGACAGGTCTGGTGCCTAACCTAATAAAATATGAAATAGCATACAGACACACACACATGCATTCACATAAACACGAAATGCAGGCTCCGATAAGTTCTATACAACCACTGCACCATTCTGATTCTTTTGAGAGGAGAGCAAATATGCAGGGATTAAAATGACAGAGGTAGGAGTTGCCCAATGATGAACCGTAATTTGTCTGAGGCGGGCAAAGCCAGTATGTGACTGAATGACACAATAATGGAGGTACTTGGCTTTGTTCAAGTATAATAATTAATCCTTCACACTGACTTGGGCTTAAAAAGGCTGGAGGATGCATAATTCTATAAATGTTGCATTTCTCTACCTTCTGAAAAGCTTGTGTCACCTGTAAAAGCCACATGATTCATTAAAGTACATTAAGCGGAAAGGTTTCCTTACGTGAGCTTCTTAGAAGTAATTTGTGCGGTAACTCATCTGCAGTCAAAAGAGAGGAGACAGATCAGCCCCAGAAATAGAATTCATGACATTTTAAATTGGAATATGACATTCTTTTCACTTAACAATATTGTTAATATAATGACATGGTAATCTATACAGAAACAAAGAATGGGTTTATGAGCTGCAAAAAATGTCCATTCCTCCTCATTTATCCAAAGATGAGGATTATTTGGATTATTATAGATCTTAGTCCTTGCTTTTATTTGACAAAATGTGTTCTTTTTTCATGAAGCTTTTTCTATTTGATCAGTTTGATGTCCACATTATCTTTGTTTTTATTTTTGTTTTTGTAAATGTCAATGTCAATTGGCTGATTGGCTGCTTGCCTTGGCCTCGTCAATCCACCGACCGCCCAGCTGTATGGAAGTATTGAGTACCTGTAGTGAGGGAGGCTGTCCTCAAGCTGCACTTTGGACTGGGGTTAATTAAAAGGGAAAGAAGGTCAAGTCAATCTTCCAGCAAAAGATTTCAAAACGCTTTAATTATCTTAATAATTATACAGCCTAGGACGCATAGTCATGGAGTCATGGCTAAATGTGAACTGTGGCTGTGCACAATAGAAATTAATCTTCAACCCTGAACATCTTGCCAGTGTTTTACTGCCATGACAAAATGGATACCAACAATCATGGCCCAGTTAATTCCACAATGCATAATCTCTGCTTTGTGAAACACAAGGCACATTATGACACAACATGTAAGGGTAAAAAAAAAGGTCAAAAAGTGTAATCATGAAATGGGTTGTTGATGATTGTCACTTTAGTAAAAGCAACGTTAGATGTGATGATCATAACGTCCTCATATCGTGGAAAAAGTGAGAATCAGTCAAGTGAGTCACATTTAGTGATGACTTCACGGTTGCCTCTTTGTATCCATTCAAGCCTTCACTCACAGGTTTAAGCAGGGCTTTGGTTTCACTCAGAGAAGGCTTACACACTAGATTAGCCTCATCTCCAGATAAAATCCATGTTGCTAGGGCATGGCAGAGGGGCAGGGAGGAAAGATATTGAGAGAGCTTGTATGGTGCAATTCTGGTGACAGATGGTAGCACTCGGCATTTGTGTCCTTGGGCAATAATACAAACAATGCCTTCCAAATATACGATGGCATCTCTTGCTCCATCCGTTAGTCAATGTGGCCAGCGAGCTGAGTCCACCGACTCAAATGACCTCATCTCTCTTGTCGAGGGGTGGAGCCGTGGAGGTTGATATTTCACAGTATCTTGCTCTTTTTAATTCTCTTTTCCGTCGTTATTTTTGCCATCTCCATCACCCTGCTCCCGCTCTTCTCTCTTGCCCTAGCTCACCCCACCCACTCTGTTTCACCCCCTGCCTCTCTTTTACTGTATCGCTCACTCGCCCCAACTCTCTCTCTTTCCCTCTCTCCCCTGTCCCATAATCTCCCCCACCCACCCCTCACGTCTGAGGGGAGGCAGTCAAGCAGCATTTATTTGGCTGGGTCCTGTTTAGTCCTCTAATAGGATTTACTTGGGGGCTGATTTTCTGCTGCTTGTCTTCCGCCCTGGAATGGAGTCTTCTGGCCGGCAACGGCACGGGTGGCAGGCAGTAAATTATACATGCTGCCCTCCTCGCTCCTCAGCTTCTCAAGTGGATGTTAAACCACAACATTCTCCGTCACACACATGCATGTGCCTGCATATGCACGCATCAACACGTACACAATGGGTTTTTCCTGCATTGGGAAAGTGAAATGTCAGGCCGCCAAAGCGAAAAAGGTTGGATTTGTTGAGGCATAAAAATGCTGTTTATTCATGTAATTCAATGAGATTGAATGTCTTTTTACGATTTTGTAACCCATTTTTCACCCCTGTGTCAATTATCTAATGTGATCCTGGGCTCTACACACCCTCCGCCAACCTGGGGAGAGCAACGGACTTGAACTCATGCTTCCTTCATGCATGAGTGTCCAAGCCGCTCCTTTACACCTGACAGGGGGGAGTTTCCCTGGTTGGATGTTGCGCGTGAAAGGAACACGTTATTCCAACCAGTTCCTTTCCCCTCCATCAGGCGCCCCGGCTGGCCAGGGGGAGGCAGTTTAGAGACCAGTCATTTTGTTGCATTTTTAGACTCAATTACTGTAGGGTGCCCCCTTTTTGCTGCTATTAGCCAAGTTACATCCAATTGACATTGATGTCAATTCTAGTTTGACAATCCAACAATTGTTTTCTTCTTTACCAGCAATGCAGGAGTGGGTTGCGCGCCCATAGTTAGTGAAACTCTTGCTCAGAATTTGTGTCTATTGAACCAACGTAATTATTGCATATTATTGTTATTAATAAAGTAATAATTACAAGTTACAACTCATACAATACTGTGCTACTCTATAGCAGTACTTGCTTGTTCTGTGTTTGAAGGCTATAGAAGGGCATGGTTCTAATATGGGACACATTTATTTTTCTACCACAACGTAGTGCTGACATGCGCCGCTGTTGAACCACCAGCAGGGTGATATTGTTAACCATCCTATTGAATTCATCCAACATATCTTATATTAAAATTGTCTAGAGGGTTGGTCACAAGCTCAGCAAAGCAGAGATCAAAAAGGCCATCATGTCCATGAAGGATGGCAAAGCTGCAGGACCGGATGAAGACCAACATAATGTCAATCAACACCCAGAACAATAACCCAATTACAGTAGGCGACAAACCAATTCAGGCAGTCGACTCTTTCACCTACCTCGGCAGCATTTTAGATAAGCAGGGCGGAACAGAGAGCGATGTCACAGTTAGAATAGGTAAAGCTAGAGCAGCCTTAATCATCCTGAAGAACATCTGGTCCTCTAAACAGATAGCCTTGACAACCAAAGTGCGGATCTTCAATTCCAACGTCAAATCCATACTGCTCTACGGTTCAGAGACGTGGAGGATGCCATTGCAAAGGATCCAGACATTTATTAACAGCTGTCTGAAGCGCATTTTCAGAAGTGTAGAACTCTGAAGGAAAGGGAATCAGGAACCAGTGGAGAAACAAATCCTAAGGAGAAAGTGGGGATGGATTGGCCACACTGAGGAAACCGGCAGCTAGTACAACGCGCCAGGCACTGACTTGGAACCCCCAGGGGAAGCGGAAGAGAGGTGGCCTAGGAACACCTGGAGGCGGGACACTGAGGCGGAGCTGAAGAGACAGGGAATCAGCTGGGGAGAGGCGGAAAGGAAAGCCCAAAACCGTGTTGGATGGAGAAGAGTCGTTGATGGCCTATGCTCCACTGGGAGCGACGGGCCTAAGTAAAGTAACTGCATGCTGACCGTGGAACGTCATAAACGTAACATTGGGACATACAAAGTGCACAGTTAGTCCGGCAGTAACAGCAGTGCCATTGCTCTGATCAGCCCAATATAGACTAGATTTGAAGGCAGCATAGCAGCCTGAAAATCGTATGAAATATCCTGGCTGCCCACAGAATATTAACATCAAGACAAGCGGGGTCTTAAGGGGGATGCTTCTTTGAATTCTACATAATCCCCAGTAAGCTTCACTTGAGCTTCACTTTCGTTTTTTTTTAATGGCTTTGGTTTCAAAATAAACCAAATGCTCTGAAACTGCAGCAGAAACTAGCACACCACTAGGCACTGGAAAACATTTTCCAGAAAGATGAATGACATTCAAGTACTGACGACATTTATTTATACATTTGAAGCCATTGCATAAGTATAAACACTAATGTGTTAAAAATGAATACAAAATCCATCACTAATGGTGCTGGATTTTCCTCATACTGTAGAAGCTCTGTCTACCAGTTACTACCAATTGACAGGTTCGTGCCGGCCAATTGCCCGGCAAAAAGTTTCAGTTGAACTTAAAAGCCATAACAGTTTACAGAACTTTTCACTTTTGTCACAGGTGTTCTCAATACAATGTGATATCATGAAGACCAAAACTTTTCCTTCCAAAAAAGAACAGCAAGGGAAAACAATGCACCGACAGCCAGGCAGACAATACAGACACTTGCACTCAATAGTGCACTCAATATGCATATACAGTACATCTGGGCATACTGTACAACCACATATGCATGCACAGTTGCACACAGTCTAGCACACACGAAGCAATAAGTCCTCCTAGTCCGCCCCCCCCCCCCCCCCCCCCCTTATATGCCTGTCATTTCTCAGGGACACTGGGTGGTTCAATAACGTTGAAGCATAACAGTGTGTACAAAGAGAGATGACAGCGCAGACGTGTGGGATCACAATGGATTGCAGTGGAGGCCGAGGGCCTCATCAGCATCAATCCGATCAGACAGAACGTTTCCTTTGGGCTACCTCACTCACTTTTTCCTTCTCTCTCTCTCCCTCCCCCTCTCTCCCTCTTTCTCCTCTCTCCCTCATTCGCTCACACACACACATACAGGTAGAGTGTGGTATTGATGCTGAGTCCCCGGTGCTTGTGGGCTGTTTGGGGTCGGGGTATGAAGCCCTAACATCTGTCACAGTGTTCTCCGACTGGCTCATTGTAAATATGTCACACCAACGAGGGCCGGGGACATGAATAAGACATGGGGCTGCATGACCTGTCAGAGAGAAAGCCATGTTTCGTATTCATGTGTATGTATAAAAGGTGGCTGTATCGGTCCTGTCTGTCATAGTCTGCTGACCGTAAATCCCTGTGCTCATTTAGCCATTAACCATACACCATAATGCCGCTGCCATATTGGAAAATCAATATGCGGGAGCCCACTGTCCTTCAAATTTGAATAATAGTCACAGACTAACCTGGGTCAGGGTGTATATTCCCTGTGCACCTAGCTTGATGTCCCTTTCCACCAATAATATTTCATAGTCTTGTGAGTCTCCTGTGAGTTTAACGAATAGCACGAGTGCTGAGAGATATCCGTCTAGACGGTTGCCATATTTATGCCCTTTGCCCCATTTAACATAACTGATCCAATTATTGGATCTGCGTTTTTCTACACATATTCCTGAGGGCACAGACATCCCCTAACCTGCCATTAAGTAGCTATTAGTCAGCCCAATACACAATAAACCGTCCGACTATTTCTTGAACAAGACAAGAGGTGAATCCCAATTAGGTCTAATAACAGCATGGCTTACCTCTGACCTCTGGCTTCATGTTGACAGCCTGAAATATCTGTGACGCTATGTGTTATATAGCCTGGGGTCCACCTATGCTTTCTATGGCATAGGCAGCTCCCGGCAGGATCCGCCGGGAGAATCTACACGCAGCTGCACGACATGAGACTAATTAATTAGCGTGACAGAGAGAGAGGACTGTGTGTGTACGTGTGTGCGTCAATTTAAAACAAAGTGCAGACGATCAGAAATCAGCAGAGAGTGATCGACGTTTGCGCTACTTACTGTATGCCGTATTGAAGTGGACTCAGACCCAGACTTTTTTTTTCTCCCTGGAAATAAAAATGTCTGGGTTTCCGAGGCTATATGATATATGACTCCATATTTGGGCAAGGCTTCAACCCGATCTGACCACCCTTAACTTCCATTATATAATTAAATATGCATATGTGACCGTTTCTAAGTCATTGATTTTCTTTTTGGCCTGAAAGGTTCACTTCACACCTAGCTACATGATTAAGCATTCATTTCTGATTTACAAGTCGATTTCAGCTCTGTATGCTCTAGTATGTGAAGAGTCTGCCTGTGCTTTTAACTCAGTTTGGATTCAAAACAAAAGTTAGACCAGCTAGTCTCTGTATCAAAAAGAGTCACATATTTCAATTTCATTTAAATTATAAAACATGTGGAAAGAAATGCAGAGCGTTACTTCCTTGGCTGCATGCACAAAATAGCTGGTGCTGGTCCGTTTGCTAGATTAGCCGCAGAAATATATGCACTCACGGACTGCAGACTCACTCACTCTGAGTCACTCAATCATTAACTCACTCACAGATAGACAGGCCCTCTACTAGACAGCTGGCCCCTAGAATCCACAGCTAGGGGCCCAGCTGTATTTGTATTAAAAAGTAACAAAAAGAGACTCTGCTGTGTTTAAACAAATCTAATTAATTTCAACTAGTGGTGACATTTGCATGCCACACACATGCCAGGACTAACCTTCACAGTGAAATCCTATTTGCAATGCAGAGAGTGTACAAATATGGTTATTTGTACACTCAGAGCTAAATTAACACTCAGGGGTTGACTGTGTTTGAATGCAGATTAAGTTTGGCAATTCTGGTCTTTAATTAATTAGTTAATCAACATCCAAGAAGCCCCAAAATTACATTCAAAGTGTTTAAAATTGTGTTCGTTATTTCTTCTTTGTGATAAGCCACTTTGAAGTATGTGTGCAGTAAAATCCTCAGTGTTCATTTATCCACAAATGTATCCAAATGGAACCTTACAGGTCCATTCGCTTGTTTTTATCAGGAAAAGCGCCAAAAAGAGACATCTGATGCCAGCACGAGGCGTACTGTAGGTGACACAGAGGTGTTCCAAAGCAAGTAAATGGACGGACCGCAGGCACTGCCCGGAGGTTCAGGCACAGGGGACAAAGCCCAGCTCACGAGGCTTCATTGAAGCATTCTTCTTTGTGAGAGAAGAGATGAAGAGCAAAAAATAGCGTTTTGGATCACTGATCTAAGCAATAAATCTTTGCCTGCATGTCTCTGTTCTTTGTGTGTCCCTGTTCTCTCGCTGTCTCTCTATGTATATTAGGTGTAGGGCAGTATTGCTAAGGCATATACAGTATCTAAAAATTACAGAAAAAAAGATAATTGAATTGGAAATGACAAACACTCGGTGTGTGTGTGTGTGTGTGTGTGTGTGTGTGTGTGTGTGTGTGTGTGTGTGTGTGTGTGTGTGTGTGTGTGTGTACATGTACGTGTGTGTGTGTGTGTGTGTGTGTGTGTGTGCGTGCGTGTGTGTGCGCACGCAAGTGTGTGCGCACACATGCGCATGCTCACGTGCGTGCATGTGTGTGTATACAGTACGTGCGTGCCTGACCATGTTTTATTACCTTCATTCATTTTGCTATATTAACCCAATTGACCTTGTGGTGACATTGGAAAATGGTAATTATTATGATTTAAAACATGTTTTTACATTGCCAATTCATAATGGTCAATTCCTGTGTGAAATTTCAGAGCGATTGGTGCAGCCAGTGAGGAGCAGCGACAGTGTTTCAAACAGACAGAAACAGACATAATTATACGTTAGATTATACTGCATATTAGATAACTATGAGAAATGTCTGCTTGTATGCCCAGAAGTACATGCATACTTGTATTCATATCATTGGGTGCAACTGGTTTATGGTACATTTCCTGTTAAGGTATTTCATGAGCTCAGGGTTAGTTTGTGGTTAGGTTAGAGTTATAGGGTAGAAGTTATGTGGGACCAGCAGGTTAATATTAATGAAGTGAAAATTTGGGTTTGAAATAGTAGGATAAACTTGTGTTTACTGCGTGTCCATGTCTGAGTTTGTCATAAGCCCTATACTTCATCGTACGATGAATAGCACAACAAGCCGAGACAATCTACTCATTGAAAAAGAACACCTATAATGACATCATTATACCAGTACCCAAATAGGGACACCAGGATTAATGTGGTTAATAGGGCATCTATTTGTTTGTTTGTTGTATATTCCATTCTACTCCGTCTGACCCTGTCCACCCCCTTCCATCTCAGTGACCCGTCCATGCTGTCACAGAGAACCCAGCATTTTACTGTCTTTCTGTCGTTTACTGTCTGCAGGACGGTGACTCGGGTACCAAACTCAGTTAACCACTTTCAACCTGACATATCTATTTTGGGCATATATCATTATAGGCGTGTTACAATTAAAGTGTTGTAAATTAAAAAGTAGATATATAAAAAAGCGAGAAGCTTGGACTTATTTTCACAACTAAAATACAGAAATACAGAATCGGTTCAAATGTGAACGGTACCCAACCTGCATGAAAAACTCTTTTAAGAGCTCTGCCAGGAGGAGCAAAATACGTAAGGTAAGAAATGATTATGGCTCCTGAGTGTATTTAATGTAAGCAGTCAACAGGGAGGCTAAATCACTGACACACACACACACACACACACACACACACACACACACACACACACACACACACACACACACACACACACACACACACACACACACACACACACACACACACACACACACACACACACACACACACACACACACACACACACACACACACACACACACACACACACACACACACAGATATCTAGATATCTACACTTTCGCAAACTGGAGTATTCGGAATCATGCATGCTCCATTGCACCGCAGCAATTGCGAGCACATAAACTGCCCCCAGTCATGCCACATCTACACAGCCTCAGCACTAATGCAGATACAGTATATCTTGTTTGGTTGCCGTTATCGAGTAACCTCCAATGTAGCTGGAAGGCATACTGTAAGTACCAAGCTTGTCGGGTTGTTCTAAGTCAGGAGATATATTTTTAGTATACAGAAATGCACATGTTAACATTCACTCGCTTCACTGGCGAGGCTGGAACTAGTTGTGTCAGGCTCAGACAGCTTCTCTGGATGGCCTTGGAGCGTGTTACGGCCTCTTTTGTTAGAGAAAGAGTCACATTTATTTACATTATCACTTTTTAGAATGTCATTATCAACTGCTTAAGCCATTTCAAGTGTGTTGTACAATTGTGTCACATAGCAAAAATAGACGATCTGCAAGTTCACGTGTCACATACTCACATTGCGACATGCGCGTTGTGAGCTTGTAGAAGAGCCATTTTCGATCTTTTGGAAGATTATTTTAATCTTTCACCACATGCCCAAAATACGGATGCCATGTTGAAAGTGATCCTGTACAAAAATCTTGTTCTTCGTTTGACTTTTAGTTTGCCATTTTAGCACTGGAAAGATTTGCCTCTAAGATGGAACCCATGCAGGTACACGTAGGTCATTTCATCTTTTCTTGTGATAACATTGTCACCCACTTTAAGTGTGAAGCCGTTTGCCTTAATGAGGTTTCTATTAGACCCAAAGAGAATGGATCTGCTAATATCCTATGAAATGCTAGATTGGACCACATACTGCACAGTTTCAAACCTCACACTGCACCATAAACCCGCAGAAACCTTTCCACTGAAGCCGACTCCAGGGAGGATGCTGAGCAATGGGGTTCATGCTAACGAAAGGGATTAAAATGTGAAAGGTATACGTCTGCCGCAACCTCACTTAGCTGATTAAGGTGCCAGCAAGGCCTGCTATACAGCCCATCGAGGAGCTTATGACGGATTAAAAATAGCCATTGGGTAATTAACAGGGCCTGGCAAAATGGCCTGATCATCCCCCTTCTGTGTAGCACCGGTAAATAGACATGAAAACACAAACAAATCCATTACCATGATTTACGCAGCATTATTAAAACCAGCGGGACAATAATAGTCAAAGGCCAGCATTCCATCACGTTTAGAGCGCGGCGAGTAATGAGTTGTCATAAGCATGGAATCAGGTGGAGGATATTGCATCACCCAGGCCAACACTTTAAGAGGAGCTATATAATTGCAGTGTTTACCATGCAGAATGAGAAAAGTGAAAAGAGTGGAAAAAGAAAAATGAGGACGAATGACATGGTGAGGCATTCTCAGTCTCTGGGCTTAGAGCACAACGTGCTGACAATTAAATTCTCCTTGACCTTACCTTGGCATGAGTTGCGATGAAAATGGAGGGTCTACTGGTGGGTGTGATGTGGGAAGGCGCACAGATGCACTCAACAAATTACCGCACGTTTTGACTACAGGGGGCTACAAAACACCCTGGCCAGCTGGCTAAAGCCTAACGTGTGCAAACCGTCACGCGATAGTGTTTGCTTGTGGAAAATAGCTGATTCTCAGTCTAACGCAATCTGTTGCGTTGTTAGTCTAAATTACATTCTCAACCAGTTAATACAGTCATTAATTCAACCCATCATTATTTCCTTTCTACCTCATTTGGCTCACCCATCTACACTATTACCACCAACATCATTAAGGATTGGAAACAACATATCACATTACAAGAACCGGACAGCTTTCTGCCTAGACAGGAGGAGCATCTAGACAACCTTGAGCAACCAACATGGAGTGATCAAAGAATGAGAGGACAACATTGCATTTTATGGCATTGTGGATGGCTGCTTGTTTGACATCCATTGCATTTCCAGTTCAAGGACACCCGGAGCCAAATAAGGACAGGCATGACACAGCAACTTCTCCCCTCATGAGACAACCTTTACTCATCACCTTTCTACCTCCTGTATATTATATATATATACAGGATATATATTATATATATCATAAACACCCCCCCCATTTTGAGCAGTGCTAAGGCTTAGCAGTGCTAAGGCTACCCCCTGGCTATGCGCGGTCCCATAGCCAGGGATTCCACAAAAGAACTCCGTTTGTTTTTTTGAAATATGAAATGTGAGCTTACCATAATCACAGTAATTCTTAATCATATTTCATCATATTCAAGGGATTTTGGATAGAATTTAGAGATTCCAGTCACTTTCAGTTACACTGTGTCTTCATTGACGCTCGTTAATGCATCAAGGAAGGCAAATATGTTTCTGCACTGTCAAATAGGTGCATCTATTCTAAGATAGAACAATTTAGTTTGAATAGCCTACAGTATAGTGATGCTTGACTATGAAACGGTCTGAATGACTTTGATTGACAGGTTTTTAATACAAATCGTTCTAATCGCATCTATATGTAAGGTTGTATGGGTGATGCGAGGATGAGGGTGTACTTCTCCCCTCCAAGGCATACCTGGGCCAAAAGTTTGAGAAATTCAGGACTAGTCAACTTCAAGTCGACACCTACCAGACCATGTTTATTTTATTTTATTTTCAGCTGTGCCTCTGCCTCTGCCTCTGATGTACCGAGGTCTCCTGGAGGAAGCTCTGTCCCAGTGATTGAACTGCACTGTGTCAGAAGTCAGAACAGGAGCTGCAAACTTTATCGTGTTGGATAAATGCTTCCAACATAATGTAGGCCTGTTATTGTCCAACATTACATACCGGTATCTATAATACTGTAGCAGTATAAGACGCCCTGAGTGAGGCTCAACAAACGCTGCTGGAAAAGGAAGTTCAGCATCAACATAAAGCTTGTCAATGTACGGAGGCACACAGTGCTGTAAAATATCATAATAGATGGTATTAATTGTGTTGAGACTCTGCATATGTTATCTGCTATGGTGTTGATCCACTGACAGAGAAAACGTAATACTGGTTTCAAAACAGCCATCTTTTTAGAGTACATTGTGCTTCAGTATGTTGACAAGCTTCATGGAGATGCAAGTTTTCCTTTCCAGCTCGATTTGGCACCTGCCCACAGAGCCAAAACTACTAATATGTTTATGTTTATTGAAGGATTGAATTAGAGACACATGACTGAGCCTCTAGTCTTCCTGGGGTCCCAGTCCTGGTGTACTGTATTACTGTGCTTAACTTGACAAGCCAACTGGCCTGACCTGAACCCCACAGAGAATCTATAGGTTGTATTGTCAAGAGGAAGGTGTGAGACATAAGACTGAACAATACAAATTAATTTACGGCTGTTATCAAAGCAAACCTGGGCTTCCATAACACCTCAACAGTGCCACTGGCTGATCACCTCCATGCCACGGCCCATTGATGAAATGATTTGTTCAAAAGTAGCCCAAACCAAGTATTAACTGCCTACATTAATATACTTTTGAGACGGTCGACATTTCTCGTTTAAAAGATTAAAACAAATAAAGGTTTTAAATACTTCACTTTATGCACAATTAATTGAAAATATATGAAGGTTTTACATTTTGAATTATATTACGGAAGAAATATACGTAAATGTACGTTTAGCGCATTTTTGTATTGATTACTTTTAATCACCTTTCTACCCACCAGGACAATAGATCAAGCAGCCCCGATCCATGCCACAACCCCCTGTCACGTGATCAACTTCTGCTTGCCTCTCCCCCTCCCCTCCTGAAACAGGACGGGAGGGGCGCTTTGTGTTTAGAGTATTCCTAATGGCGGCGTCTATGCCCTGTATACGATCGTAAACACTCCAGTCAGCCTGCATCACACTTCACACTGCATGAACACCCAGGATCAGCTTGCCTCTGAGGGGAGGAGAGGAGGTCTTGTGTGTATTTTCGGAACGTAATGGCGGCACCCATAGACGCCACCACCATCGGAGAAGCCTTGAATAACAGACCCATGGACAGAAGGCGATCAGATTAATGCCTCCTTTCCTTCTTCATACTACTACGAACAAACAAGATAACTAACAAACGAGATCACAACTTCCACGTCCACAGCACAGCGTAAATTTCATGTTGATTTGCGAGGGTCTGGTTTTCATTGACTAACAAGTGCGGAGGGGGGGCTATTCCATTGGCCTGTTAATGAAGCTAATGAAGCCAGGAGCTCTGTGAATGGTCAATAAATGAAGCCCGGAGCCCAAGAATGGTCAGTTAATGAAGCCCTCCTTCCGTGAATGGTCAGTAAAGTACTATAGACAAATAACAGTTTACACTAATTATCCATAATGTATAAATGATGGATAAGGGGTCAGGACAACGAGGCCTTTTCTTGGAGGGGTCAGAATAAAATTTGGACTGTTATTCGTCTATAGATGTCTGTGAAGCCTCCTTAGAGTCCGTCAGGGGCTGGGTAGAGTTGGCTGCTGGAATTCTTTTCCAGACACTAGTAGATTATAACAACGCCTAACTCAAGTAAAAAGAAAGACTATGCACAGTAGGGGAGGGGTAAGAAAAGCCCCGGCCAGTATAGGAGGAGCCCTCCCCATCTCCTCCATATTTCTGACAGAAGGCTCTGAGGGCTCATTTAACTCAACACTGAATAAAGACAGAGGCACCCGAAGGGAAGTGGACTATAGAGGAGCCACATCAAATTTAAAATGGTGGTGCCCCCAAAAAGCAGGTGGTGCCCGCAGAGGAAAAATATTTGTTTACAGAATGGGTTCCCAGGTTTTTCACCCACCCACACTCCCCCTTTCTTAGGCGACCAGCACCAGCAGTATACCCATCCTCTATCGTCTCATCCCCATTCTTCTTATTCTTGCCACCTGCTCCACCCTTCTTTCCCTCTCCTTGCCAGGCATCGGCAGGGCGCTGGCTGCCAGTCACAGTGGGGTGGCAGTGAACTAAAGAGCAAAGCTAAAGGTCAACTCATCCCCATTGTCACTCAACACTCTCCAGCCTCCCCTGGGTCTCACGCACCAAGAGTCCGGAGACGCCCATCGATCCGGGTGTTATCGACCTCGTATTAGGTCCCTACCACCCCCAGAGTGTATATATGGCCCTTAATCATCCGCTTCAGAGAATATTAGATTAGGAGGGGACTGAACTGCTATCGGTGATTATAAGCAAATTAAAGAAGACCCAATTAAGGCTAACAAGTTCAATGGGAGGACATGCGCTTTGGAACAAATGTGGTGAGGAATGAGCAATCAGCAAGTCCCCGTCACCAATCCATGCCAATTACCCTGAAGATGATAATTGTTAGTATGTCATGGATTTGTTCCAATAGATTGTCCAAGTGTTCCTGCAAGAGACTGTCAAAACAGAGCAAACTGTAAATTAAGATGAGTCTGATGGTGGAGGCCTATTGCACAGGTGTACTCATTAGGGAAGGTATATATATAAACTGTTATTCCAAAGTACAAACATTACTATACTAAAATAGCTATGGGCTCTGCCACTTTTAGGACGGCCTTCACAGATCACAGCATACGCCATTTCCAAATGTCAGCCCATGTGCCTGACGCTCCTGTGCATAGATATGGAATGCTGTGGCCACTAGGGCCGTGTCAACATCGCTGACATATTAGCTGGGTCAGCTTGCCATAAGTTCAATGCAAGAAATATGCCTGCCTGCAGTTGTATATAAATAAATACTATTTTTTGAATGTTTTATAACTAGGGATGTCCCATTCACTTTTTTTTTGCTCCCGATCCGATTCCGATCATTTGATTTTGAGACATACCGATACGGTATCGGTATGCGTCTCAAAATCAAATGATCGGAATTGTCGGTATCGGCGATACCGATCTTTCCCGATCCGATCTTTATATTCAAACTTAATATGCCATATTATCACAATAGAAAATGTCTTAATGTATGTCACAGTGTAGTCTGTTGTGTTGCCTTTCAATTATTGGAAGGCAAAATTTGACTATACTTTTATCATTGTGTTTTTTCTTTCTATGAAAGCATGGAATCATAGCAAAATAATGATGTATTGGTTAATTAGAGTGAATACAGTTCTACAGCTTATAGAACTGAAGTCAACTCTTAAAGAGTATATCTTTCTCATTCAGAGAGAGTACTACAGACACCTATCCCATCATAGCGGGGGTTGCATTTCCTTAATTGTTTTCATCATAGGTGTTTTTCACGCCTCTGAGTGTGACTAGTCTTTGTTTGATGATCTCTGACTGGGACCCAAAGGAAAACAACTAGCATAAACACAACAGTTTTTACAAAATCTCATTGCTTATGCATCTTTATTTGAGATTTACATTACACAATTACAAATCCGTTTTTTTCTCCCCGATTCCGATCTTTTGAAAATCATGAGATCGGAGCCGATTTCCGATCACCCGATCCGATCAGGACAACCCTATTTATAACCATCACTGTTACTATTTACATTTTTATTTAACCGAGTATACCGTATATAACAAAAAGTTAGAATATGGAGATAAGAGGTTTCCGCCCGACAGCAACAACATATACTGTGTGTGTAGGTGTGTGTGTGTGTGTGTGTGTGTGTGTGTGTGTGTGTGTGTGCGTGTGTGCGTGTGCGTGCGTGCGATAGTGTAGGTCAGTCACTTGTGTAGCACAACACAATTACGGGTATAGCACAATTATGGTTAGCTATAACTGTGTGCAAAATCGCTGCATTTGCCAAGAATTGTTTGACCTATATATTTTTATACAGTTTGCTGGAGCCAACAGTTGAGGACAATTAAGGCATTATTACTGCATGTAATATGTATGCAGTTCAGGGGTGAAACCATGGTATAGAGGAAAACGCTCACGGAGCTTCTTTTCACTATATATTTTTTTATGTTTGGAATTTTGCCTACACAAAATAAGTAGTTAGGCAAGCTCACCTTTGACCTGATTGAACTATCACAAAACTATTTCACTTCGTCCATCATTTATTCATTTTCAATACATCCTACACATGTTCCCTGCTATGAATTATTTCTGTTAACGTAGAAACAAAATGAATACAGATGAGGTGTTCTTTGCGAGCCTGCAGGGTATTCTAAATACAGAAGCAATATGGAAAAGGAACGCTAACCACCTGTCAACAGCTAATAATGTGAAGAACTACAAACTAAATTGTAGTTGAAATACCTTGTTGCTTTTGCCAACAGCTGTTCAATATTTTGAGACAATCCAGAAAAAAAGTGCTTAAGTATTCTTTTTTTGTTGTTCTCTTTGGCCCATTGTGAAGACTATAGAGGTCATCATAGTTCAGGCCAATATTGTAACCAGCATTCTTTTCAAAGATAAAAAATAATAATATTCAAAGCTCATCATTACTGCAAGCATTATAATATAATGTTGCATGTTACAAAGCACTCATACTTGTAACTCTCCTCATGTGTTTAACTCTTAACTTCTGTCACTCCTACGGTCCTGAATTCCCTCCCGGGGATCAATAAAGAAGGCTATTTCCATGCATTCATTACAGCTGGAGGTGGTTCTGCATGCATAGATGCATGCATGCATACATACAAACCCTAAAGTAGCCAAGACATTTAAAGCACTTTGACACATAAAGTAGAAGAATTCCTGAAGTGCTATGCTCTGCACCTCTCAACAACCCTGAAGGTCACAGGTCACAGTGAAATAAAATATGTATTGGGGACTGTGGAAATGACGATAACTGAATAAAAAGGACCCAACTAGAGTATCAAAAGGAATTTTAGCACTCGCTTCTCTGATGAGCTATGAAAAGCAGTCATGCTCTGAAACTGATGGTATATAGGTGCTGAGAATAAAGGCAAGAAACATACTTTAAAATCTCAATTAATAGATTACAAGTAAATTACAAAGTTAATTTCAACAAATGTACACGTTTTGGTGTTGTACTATAGTAACACATGTCAAATATACAACTACATGACTTTTCCCATGCAGCCTACATTCATATTTCATCATAAAGGTTATGCTTTGAGGCTTTGGCTTGGGATTTGAGAGCAGAGAAAAGTGAAATATAGAAAATCCATTTTCAGAGACCTGTAGCTGAGGAGGAATGTGTGAATTTCAGTTGCAGTGTTGGTTACTCAGTGAACCAAACACAAAATATAATTTGTTCCTGTTGCTATTTGAAGACATTTCATAAAACAAACGAGATTGTGAATTTGGTGCAGGCACTTCTGGAGAACTTTTTCTTAATTCTCAAATGATTTCCTGACATAGGCTATAGAGATCATTATCAGTCATGCTGTGTGCTAACTCAATGCTTCCACCTAGCTTTTCAACCACAGAAGACACCTTGTTTCTCCACCAAGTAGGGCTTGCAATGCATACCCGCACAGGTTGGACGCATGCACGCACACGCACACGCGCACAAACACACACACACACACACACACACACACACACACACACACACACACACACACACAAGCCCCATATCTCTCAGAGAAAGAATGATTATAATGATCGCTCGTTGTATGTTTAATTGTTTATAACCCGTCAGGTTGACAAAATAGGCTACACAACGGGAAATGGCCAAAGCCCATGAAGGAATACAATATAATTAAAGTCTACCCCAATGAACATACAGTAAAGGCCCTTTGCCGGAGCGCATGCACAACGCCCTTTAGCGACTGAGCTCCCTATTGGGGCCCCGAGTAATGAAACAAAAAGCCAATCGATTGCAAAAATTCCATCGAATAGCACTTACCTTCTTGCACAGCCTGGAAGGGGTTATTAGGCTCAATCAGTTTTACCGAGTGGGTGATTTTCTCGCTCTGCAGAATGTCATCGTTCAGACTTAGGTCTGATATGGCAAGCTGGAAAATTTCGTCATCCTTTGCGCCGTTATCCTCGAATATGGCACCTGTAGAACACAGAGATTAATACTTAACTGGCGAAGAACCAAAAAAAGCGAGGTGTGTTTAATAACTCTTAAGAGGTTCGGTTAACCTTGGCCTTGGCCTACCAGCTACCAGCTGGGATATTACTAGGCCTAATAGCCAAAGTCAAAGTGAAAGACTGCCTTAATTAGGCAGCAATTTGGCCTATTCTTTCTATTATTCACCGCTTAGATTCATGAGTTGTGCAACATTATGTGCGCATTGACCCGGTAAGCGGGGCCTTTTCCAAAGTTTCAGCACCATGGTCAGCGACAAAACAGCAGCTATAGTATTGTGAGGAATACCAACGAACTCGCCTAAAAACACTGCTTATCGGGACTCATTTAAGCACACATTTGGCACTGGAGCGTTAGACTACTTTAAAATAGCCTGTGAGATCGTCAAGTAGTCACACTGGAGGCCCCGTTTGGTCGATTCTACTGGCGGCCTCTCTCTTTCCCTTTATGAGTCACGTGTGTGTGTGTGTGTGTGTGTGTGTGTGTGTGTGTGTGTGTGTGTGTGTGTGTGTGTGTGTGTGTCTGTGTGTGTGTGTGTGTGTGTCTGTGTGTGTGTCGAGATGACAAAAGCTTCTTCGGATGGCAGCCAGGCCCTTATTGAAAAAAGTTTGTTGAACCATAATGGAGGTCGCTCTCATTACAGGAAGCATCAGCCAGTATTATCTGGATGAAGTCCCGCTGCTGTATTGGCTCGTGATTGAGATCCTGCTGCTGCGTGCCAGGCTGTTGCGGTAAACTGTGCAGTACAGCAACAATGTGCTTGCAAAGACCGTGACACATTTGATAAGAATCGCATTGACATCCACTATGTGTGACTGAAACGCCACGAATTAGCTCCTGTGCGTCGACCAAAAAGACTCCACGGCTATGGTGACTTGTTGTATGCAATTATATAGTCGTGTGTGTGTGTGTGTGTGTGTGTGTGTGTGTGTGTGTCTTGTGTGTGAATGCGCACAGTATAGTGCGCGCGCGGCGCGCATGCATGCGTGTGTGTCGGTGGATCGGTCATCAATTTCATTACCCGTGAAATTTTAAATGGCCATATAGTCTAGTCATATAAGAAAGCGTCTAAACTGCTCCCCCTAATTCAAAATGTAATGAAAATACCCAGATTTCAGAGTCTCGTTGTGTAATGACGGGTCTAAACGAATCAATATACACCTCTGAAAATGTCAGTGCTGGTCAGAAGTTTGGACACAAAAGGGCACTATGCGTTTGCATCTCTAACGAAACCCCCATTGACGTTCCCTCAATGCTGTTATTGACATTGCGGTCACGTTCTGGTGAAAGTTGAGGCTTGCGGGTAAGGAAATGGGGTAGGTTGCTTTAGCAAAGCTTCGGCCATTTCTCTGTAGGGCACTAATTTCGCCGTTGCTTCAACAAAATTAGTTATTAATTACACATTATTAGTGCATTGGTTACAGGGCATCAGTGGCTAAAATTGCTACTGCAAGTGTCTTCACTGAATAACACGAACATATCAAAAATAGGTTTATTGTAATTGTCCTGAGGAGCACGAACTTTATAATTCATTTACGAGTTAAAATAATATACGCAATAGGGTGCAAACGGAACAGTCAATTTAACCCTCCCCTACCAACAAAATCCACCGGGCGACGCAGAATGCGCCTTATAGCGCATCCCCGCATGCTTTGCCTTTTCACTTGTCTGTGCTAAAAGGCGCAGATAATGTAGGACCCTTACCAATGTGTATGATGGAGTCCGCTCTGGCAGAATTGCATTGCAGTATCCACAGGGAAACACAGATCAACAGCAACTCCATCTCAGGATTTCGGCGAAACAGCTCATCCAAGCTCTCGCTCGGCTGTCCTACTATCCAAATGGAGCACCACCAGAAGCTGAGCAAACCCCGGCGAATCTAAATCAGTCTTTCAGAAAGCCTTACAATCGCAAGATACGTAAAAAGTAGCAACTGTGATTTGAGAAGCGGAAAACAACCGTATTGGACAGTAAGGCGGAATCAGAATAGAGGCAGAAACGTCGGGGACCCGAGGTTCGGTTCAGAAAGACAGGTAGCCCAGTGAACGTCTCCTCTTTCCTGCGCTCAGAGTCTAAAGCACGGCAAGCAGCAGAAATGGGGAGGAGGGACACCCCCTAACTACAGAGAGGCAGAGAGAGAGAGAGAGAGAGAGAGAGAGAGAGAGAGAGGGAGAGACGTCCACATACACACTGGTTCAGTCCTGTCTCCACCACGTGACTGCAGAGACTTGACTCGGCTGCTGTCCCGGCAAGCTGGGGAGAAATGGAGTGTGTTCTGGCTGAGAAAGACGCGAGGAGAGCTGATAAACTAAATATGCTGGGAAAAGCCTTCATAGCCTTGCCTATACAGAAAGGAACAGACCATGGACAGCTACACGGGCATGCAACCCCCACACACCCTGTAAAAAAAGATATCGACGCCGGCCGCAGTGTAAAAAAAAAGGCTACTTTTTGAGAAGTTTTGTATTTTTGCGCAACATGTGTGAGAGAGGTCGAGTCACATTTTCTCTTCTACAACGGCAGCGAAGTGCAACGGACGTGCTGGAGGAAC
The DNA here is from genome assembly GCF_963924005.1 of Protomyctophum bolini. Classification (NCBI taxonomy): domain Eukaryota; kingdom Metazoa; phylum Chordata; class Actinopteri; order Myctophiformes; family Myctophidae; genus Protomyctophum; species Protomyctophum bolini. The sequence continues at coordinate 31,173,882 of NC_137875.1, read as the reverse complement.
GGCTTTCCCTGACCTGTTGGTTCGCGAGGGGTGATGGATGACGGACAGCAAGCCTGAACGCCCGATTGACCATAACATTGGATGAGACTGAAACGAGAGATTTGAGTGGAATAAGGCATGTAGCCTAATATTGATCCATCGATTATGTCCGTATTTCGACTCGCTCAGTTAATTGATTGATCCCTTTGCAGAATGCTGAACAAACGAATTGATGTAAATCATTTCTGTGTTTAGACTGCTATACTAATTGTCGGGCAATTTTGTCGGTATGCTATACGTTGTGCTGAAATAGCGTTCAGGGTGCCAATTATGATAGACTGCTCCCAATGCCGCTGAATCCAGTTGTACGCCATAACGTCTCAACAAATATAACCTATAGAGAAATAAAGCTCGTGGGAAAGAGGAAGACATGACAGGCATAATCTTACAATTAAAGGATATTTCTCGTGACTGCCAATAAGCGGAAATATCTCTTAATTGTTTGGTTAGGTCTGTCAGGGGCGCAAACTTTCAGCACCACGGCGAAAGTGGACAGCAGTCCTCAGAACTACCAAGAAGTCCAAGGCAAGAGATCTGCAACAAGAACACAGCTGTGCAGGCTACGCAGGAAAATGGTATAATACGACGACTGACAATTTCAACATAAACTGTCTTTGACGACATGGACAGGCGACCACGGATGTGAAACTGTTGCACACATACGACTGGAAATGGGACTGTGTGATTTCCTCGCATGCATGAAGGAACTGTTATAATCCATGACTGCAAATATATATAGGGCCTTATCAACTATATGCTTTCAATGTCAGTGAAATTGTGTGTGTGTGTGTGTGTGTGTGTGTGTGTGTGTGTGTGTGTGTGTGTGTGTGTGTGTGCCCGCGTGCGTGTATTTATTTATCTATCAACTAAATTAAATAACCCATTTATCTAAAATTCGCATCCCATCACACCTTCCATTTAAAAGTTCTAACCATATGAATCATCATGGTATCATTTGAGCAGAAAGAAACATCCATGTAGTTAGTAGAATCATAGTTCACATACCACCCCTACTGGACACCTGTAGATATTGCGCCTGTTTTGCATCTTTCAGTTGCAATACAGAAACTTTGCCCATAATAATGAAAATGATACGCTGATAAAGTTTATAAAGGTTTGCAGATTGACCGTCCTGATGGTAACAGTTTTAACTATGTTGGCGAAATTTCAACCTTTATGCAGGTGTGTATTGAGTCAAATATACAGAAAAACTTGTAATTTATTTTTAAACAATATATTCTTAATAGCTTCAGTTTTCTACATATTGTATGTAACAAAGTTACAATTTATAATAAAGCCAATTTACTATGTGGGTCAACTTATTTATTTATACGGTCAATTGAATAGGTCAATTACAAACCAACACTTTGTCTTATAACCATGCCCCTTTTAATATAGCATTTAAGGGGAGCCTTGAATTCTTAGGAATACTATTAGATTATGGAAGCATTATTAGCCTATTTGAACACAGTTTCCTGTGCTGTAAGTTTTGCAATTGAGACTATATAGCCTGCCTGCTTGCTCAGGGGATGAATTGAATCTTGGCCAACATTTGTGGCAGATCCTGTGTATATAGTGAGACATGACCTTTGACACGATCTAAATGTCTCAATAGAAGAGCAAGGAGACTAAATAAAACCACCCCAAATGTATACATTTATATTGTATTAACATATACCATAGAGATTGGACAAAAATAAAATGTATTCATTAAAACAATGTGCTGAGTTTAAAAAACACGTCATTTTTAAAGGAAGGGATTCTTAGTCACAAAAATATTATTGAACAGCAACAAGTAACAAATGTCTTGAATACATATTTCAACTCCTTGTCTATTGCTGTGTGTATTCTACAGCAAACATGCCTTTTAAACTTTATAATTAGCCAATTGCAAATGAAAGGAATGTGCGTGACATGACATACAGTACATCGTTTTGATGTTCCTTGTGAATTCCAATTGAGAACAGGGGATTTGTAGGCCTATACTAAACTACACATAGTCCAGTATTCTCAAGGTATTGCATCTAAATGAACAGCCCTTTATGCCATGCTCTGGCAAAGTCTATGTATTTAGAGGGAAATGTACCATGACAGAGAAGATACCTTTCAGTGAACGTATAGCTAGGCCACCCAGTGGATAATCCCACCAATGTGTTTATTTATATTGACATGCGCCTGCTTTGTTCATGCAGCAAAATCACTTCCTCTAAATTCCATCATTTGTTTTTGCCAAAATGTCTAGCGACGTAGGGGTCCCTGAAATTACTGTGGTCCTTTCAGCTCTGCTTGGAGCATGTCTCCACGGTTGTCAAAACAAGTTAGTCTCAAAAGTGCCGCAAACTGTCACACAGATTTCCTGTTGGAGTGCTCAAGGTGGAGATTCACTGGCAGGCAAACACATAAAAACTGATTATCAGCTAAAAGCGGGTAATAAATTAAGCTTAAGGCTTAACTTTGTGCGACCACGGGTCGCATATGAAATCGTGCATTTCCTGTCAGTCAGTCAATCAGTTGTTTGGTTGGTCACCCCCAGGCATGACCATACATGGCCATGCCTTGTGACATCACGTGACATAATCAGGCATGGAAATCCCTGATGTCATCAATATTAAGCCCATATACGGAGTACCCCTGTCATCAATATTGGCCAGCAACTCTACATCTGACCTCAAACCCTTAGATCTCCATATATGGAACTGACCTTTTCTGACATTCCATATGTTGATCCATCCTTCCTCTTCGATGTCTCCCTCCCTGTACACTCAAGACACTGCCCCCGCTGCCACCGTTAGATCTCCATATATGGAGCTGACCTGTTCTGACATTCCATAGGTTGATCTGACCTCATCAAACCCTGTACTGACACGCTCCATATATGGCTGGTACATAATTAATTTGTTGCAGCATTTGTGACTTTAAGGCTGCAGACAAACATCCATACCAGGTGGTACTACAGTACTGAAGAACACTCATAACAACAGAAGTGAAAAACAAAAGAATAATACGTCTACTAGCATTAAATGATCTTAAAACGGCGAAGGAAATAGATTCTTTGCTTTGTTTTCTTACACACTGATTCAGTCTGATCTTTCCCTGACAGGAGGTGATCTATTTCTACTCCTAGATATTTATATGAACATACCTGGTTGATCTGTTCATTATGAATAGTGATGGGGGATGTGTGTGTCTCTAGTGGTGCACCAAAAATAATCTCTTCTGTCTTTTTTGGGTTAATATGTTGATCTGACCCCCCCATGCCAAAGCCCCAGCGCTCGCCCAGCAGTCTGCTGTCACTCAGGCGTCTTACTGGTAGTTTAAGGCTAAATATTTTATTTTGACTCACAAATGTGACGTTTGACACAACTAATGTCAATGTTTTCCCTATAGGGCAGCTTTAGGCAACAAAAGTGGAAGAAAGTCCAGGCATAATTAATTGCTTCCTGGGCCCTTGGTTTCATGATCCTCACACCTCTTAATGCATGCTTTCCTTTTCTCAATTCAGTCTTTTTCTTTCTTATGCACTGCTTGAAGCAGAGCAGATGGCTGCATATGAAATAAATTCAAATTATAATCGTTTACAAATCTCTTACATGGTCCACTGATCTCTGCCTGATCTCTGCCTTAATGGCTTGTTTACATATGCACTTGAAAACCTAGAGGAAAAAACTATTCAAATCACGCTGCTCCATTTAGTTTTAGTTTAGTTTAGTTTATTTGATCATCCTTCAGTTTAAAATACAATATTTAAACTTTTAAAGACAATGAATGGAAGCTGTTACAAAAACAAAACAAAACATGAAGATGATCAAAAGGAATAGGCAGAAGCTAAAAGCTTATAAATGCCTATCCTACAACAACAGAACATCCTTTGTAAGTATTTCCCCAGCTAGACCTCCACACAATAAGAAAAATATGGTAATATTAGCGTATTGTATAATGTGAGCAGTGACTTAAAATTTAATAAATACCTTGTTTTGCCTAGAACACCAACACTTCTTGCTATTTTTGACCGGATATACTTTATATGGGGTTTCCACTTTCCAGATGAATTTGTGGTCAATTATTACTCCTATTCATGCCAAGGTAACCCAAGTTAAGAGTACTGTAGCACCTGTTGAATGTATCATTGTATCCATTGATGTTTTGTTAATTGGGAGATACTACAAAACAAATACATTGGTTGGGAATAATCTGTTTTGACTTGTGATAGCTCTGCTTCTGGCATGATGTGTCAGTTGATATGTGAAGTGCTACAATAATCCACATTCTGGCTGTATCCGGACAGTAACTTTTATCATTGTGCTAAAGAGAGGAATTATAGAATTGACTACAGGTGTTCTCCAAATTAACACAATTAGATATAAATATCACACTACTGCAGTAGGTACCTGGCATACGTTTGTATTGCCAGATATTACCAGTAAGGAATCACACAGAGCAAAGCGTAATTGCAACACATCGATAGATAGAAGCGCATTAGCCTATTTATACACTAACTTGTCTGCTGTACTCAGTGGAAAAGTGCAACCTCTACAAAGGCAGATGACACTGTATTACCGAAAGTGGATTGGGAAGAGTCCGGAACCTGTATGTCGCATTGTGAACCTGGATATAATTGGATCAGCCCCTTGCTACCAATTTGGAGAGAGGTTGGGGCAAAGTGTGAGTGAGTGTGAGTGTGAGTGTGAGTGTGAATGTGAGTGTGAGTGTGAGTGTGTGTGTGTGTGTGTGTGTGTGTGTGGGGGGGGGGGGGGGGGGGGGGGGGGGGGTGCACAGACAGGTTGAAAATCCATTCATGTCAGGCAGGAATGTGTGAGGAATAGCAATATCTGTCTCCGGCACTGTGGGTGAACAAGCAAGACTCTCCTTTCCAATACATAGCCCGGGGTAACATTATAGATTAATCATGTTATGGAGGAATAAACACAGCCTCCATCACAGTTCCTGCATCTCAATAAGAGTGGAGGGATCATTGGCTGCCATCATCATGCATCATTACATATTTCAACATTGTACCAAACTGTCACCTTGGTGAAATATGCATGGAGTAATGAATATATCGCCATGATAGTAAAGGAAGGAAACGTAGGCCCCACACCATGTCATCCCTGGAACACCAAGACTAGTGTGTGTGTGTGTGTGTGTGTGTGTGTGTGTGTGTGTGTGTGTGTGTGTGTGTGTGTGTGTGTGTGTGTGTGTGTGTGTGTGTGTGTGTGTGTGTGTGTGTGTGTGTGTGTGCGCGCGCGCGTGCGTGCATGGTGCTCTTGAAACGTTTTTTTGAAACGTGGCAGACAGTATTCCTCTGAAGTACTGTGGCACCCAAGGAGGCTAGGAGACTTGTTAAAACATTCTTAAAATATGTCTTTCCCTGCCACCCGCAGGGAAAGACATATTTTAAGATGACTTAAAATATGTTCAGTTAGGTGTGAACTGAGGTCTAGGATGTACTGGTGGTACAAAATAATATCAAATAAGACAAGAAGAGTTACTGTCTGTCTCACTGCATGTATATATACTGTATCCATCTATGTCTGGTTCATATGGATGAGTGTGAACATGTGAGCAGATCTGTCTTTTTCCACTGCTCTGAAATTCATGTCTGTTTGTCCTTGAGCAAGTCACTGAACCCCTAACTGCTCCTTGAGCAAGTCACTGAACCCCTAACTGCTCCTTGAGCAAGTCACTGAACCCCTAACTGCTCCGGGGAGACAGTAGAGCAATTTGTGCTGCTGCCGCATGCCGCATGGTGGTGTCACGCCGTCACTGCAGTCTTGCACTCTTGCAGATGCATCCACCACACTACAAATTGCTCTTACTGCTGTAACGGCCATTGTAAATCGCTTTGGATAAAGGCTCTATAGAAATGCAGCAAAAAGCGAAAGCGAAAAGAAAAGAAAAGAAAGGCAGACTATTTACCATTTTGTTTAGGGTGAATCAGCTGGCCATGACGAGGGACTTGGTGAGAAGGGCGAGCAATAAAACAATTAAGGCGCAAGGTTTAGATGAACATGGATTGTGCTCTCATTGTTCATTGAAGACTTAATGGAAAAAAGTCCCACTGGCAAACAAGAAAGAACCAATTAAGGATTCCCCAAACAGACACAAAAAACTCAAGTCTTATCCCATCCCCAACACTAGGACAGTTAATGGAAACCCCTTTATCCGTTAAGCTAAGTATTCATCTGGAAAATTGCCTATAGGAAATCATAATTGACGAGACTGTTGCTTTTAACACAAACGTGTCGTCGCAAATTATCTTGCAAGAGCAGAGCCTGCTTTTGCCTGCAGTGATGTTTACTGTGTATAGACCTAATAGTGATTTTTCATCTGTTTGTTTAGGGTGCCCAGAGCAGTGTTATTGAACCTTGGCTGTGTGTCAGCTACATTTCACTCCAGCTGTGCCTGCAAGACAGTCGTTAGAGGATGAGGTTGTTTAAGGGGATGCCAGTTAACTGGAACACACTGAAATCGACACGCTCACAGAGGTGTCTGGGAAAACACAAACACCAAAAACTTTCTAAGAATAGTCAGGTTTTTTTTAATGAAATTGAAAGTTGAATGTGTCCCAAATAAGAATCCACTGTATGCGGGTTAAATAAGGCTCCCAGTTTACTTTTCCAGCAGATATTTTAGGGCAAAGTAAAGTATACATTAGGCTCCTGGTGACACAAAACACATTGAAGTCAAAGGAGTGACATTCTATAAATAGAATATCATGGGGATTTCTGCTTTGTAGAACTCACCCCCAGAATGACATACAACCACATACGTAACTGTACTGTACTGTACTGTACTGTACTGTACTGTACTGTACTGTACTGTACACCAGTAAGACGCGCAAATGCGGGAAGCGAACGCAGCTGAGACCCTGCAGATCATGTCTGTCTGTCTGTCTGTCTGTCTGTGTGTCTGTCCCGCTGTTACTGTATATGTGGACCTGGCCCCTTTTGTGCCCATATATGGAGCTGAGTGATTGCTGATGCAACACACTCCATATTTGGACGTATAGCGGGACAGACACACACACAGACACACAGACAGACAGACATGATCTGCTAGGTCTCATAGTAAGTGCTCAGTGCATTCGCAATCATTGACTGGTCCTCTTGAACCCAGGCGTATGAGAACCAAAACAGTGAGTGGTTTCTGGGCCGGGTTATAGGAAGAAAAAGTCCCCTAAAATGTTCCATAGACTAAAACGTATTTTTGGTGAATATATTAAAATATAGGGAATGGAATAGTACTCCTGGTCAGGACAATGCTACAGCTCTGTCAAGAATCTGGTTTCCAGCCTGATTTGCTGCGTTCTGTGATTTCTTTTGTCAAGCGAAGTAACAAAACAAATCACAGAACGCAGCGAATCAGTGTCTGGTGCCCCTCATCGTTGTCTGCTCGTCAGAGGTAAATACAATCATCTGAAAAAGGACATATATATTGAGTTACTGGCATTTTCTTCATTCTGTTGTGCCACTCAAAGTGACATACTGGGTTGGGCTTGCTGGATGCATAGCCCAACCCCTTGTATTTCTGTCAGAAGGCGCTGAGGGGTGTTCTTTCACTAAGAAACTATTAGAGAAAACCATTAGAGAAAATATTGTTGTTAAAGAATCACTGACTTTGAGAGAGAGAGAGAGAGAGAGAGAGAGAGAGAGAGAGAGAGAGAGAGAGAGAAAGAGAGAGAGAGAGAGAGAGAGAGAGAGAGAGAGATAGATAATACAACACAAACGGCTGCTGGTCCAAATTACCATAAGACAGTTGCCTTGTATTGTAACCCGTTAGTTTCCTTATAATGCCAATGCCCTTGTCTACCACTACAGACACAAGACATTGTGTACGGCCCAATCACCATGTATGCGATACACTCTAAAAGAACACACATCCGTCCCCAACTAATTGGGACATATGGTAGAGATGACATTTCTGCTTTGGTAGCATCTGCGCTATGTGGAGCACACTGCCATAACAACAGTGAAGGACTGTAAGCGATAGTCTGCGGTTGTGGAAGCTATCAGTGTTTGTGAGTGTGCGTGTACACACCATAAAGAATTCAATAACATTACAGTGTGCTGTGGGGAGAGGGAAAAGTCAGTGTGACTTCTAACAAGTTTGCAGCTTGTAATCTATTTATGATGAGGTCCTGGTTGGAGAGAGCCTCCTGAAAAGTTGGCCCTGTCCACTGAATTATCAAACTTAAGTGTGCATCTCTCTCTCTCAAAAATGCCTTGTCACGTCCGTCCGTCCGTCCGTCCATGTGTGTGTGTGTGTGTGTGTGTGTGTGTGTGGTAGAGATGATGAGAGTGTTGGTATTCAGCTCATTCCCCTGTCTTCTCTTAACTCTACAGGGTGGCTCTCCACCCCTCGCCGTGCCTCCCTCCCTCAGGGCTTGCTTTCAAGAAGGTAAAGCCTTGTCGGCCTTTAATAACAAAATCCACCACAATAAGCAGTGCTGTTACGAAACCAAATTGAATTTACCAGCCACCGTGTTGAATTCATGCTTTCCAGAATTGTTTCTCCCCCTCCCCTCCGTCTGTTATACCACTCATAGCCAAGATAATTAACATACCATAGCTGGGTCCCAATTCGTTAAAATCGTGCACTTGTTTTTGATTTTTGGCATGGTGGTTCAAAAACCATCGCAAACGAGTTGGGCTCGCCCCCTAGTGGTCTGTTTGCAATGAATCTGTATGGTTACAAATCAAAATAATTGATCAAATAGATTTTCCAATGGATTGTATTGGGTATGCTAAATAGAATAACAAATTTTCTTATTTAAGAGAGATTTATCTCGAAGAAATCCCTTCAGTTATAGCAGCAACCTTCATTTTGCGTAATTATCCTTACAATTTGGGGTACGTGAGAGAGCATTGTGGTTTATTAGGATTTAATGGTCCTAGCCAGGCTCTATTTTATTAATTGACAGATGATATGGCCTTGTGTTGTAAACCCATTGCATTAATCATCACACTGCACTTGGTGACAAGATGGTGGGTGATCCATTCATTGATACAAACATGATTGAAATATATTAGCCTGCAAAAAGGCATCAATGATTATTTCTAAAGAATGGTGTGATATAGTAAATAGGAGCTAAATATCACCAAAAGAGGTTACCTTGCTCATGAGCCAATCTATTTTTGTGCTATTTAACACCATTTGTGTAGTGTAGCATGAGCCTAGGGATGAGAACCACCCACTCAATGTAGCTCAATTTATTATATTTTAATAATTACATATAAATATAACACTTCAATAAGCTATTATACCCTACTATACCCTGATGAAGACAGCTCATGGAAATATTCGTAAAAAATCAAAATGGAGCTACAATGACTGTGTGGTATAGGCCCATTATTCCCTATTTCAAGTCATGAATACTCCCACAGCACAATGCTTGCTGCTGTGCCATTTCATTTCATTGGATCATGAAATAGACTTCCCAGAGACTGTTGAGTTATGTTCCATTGACGACAGACAGTGTTGCGCGTCACAAATAATAAATCTACAAGCTCACAGCGTGTCGTGTCAGTGACACATTGTGAGCTTAAAGGGCCACTTCACCCCTTTTGCAACCAGATCTTATTTTAATGGGAGACAAGAAACACTTTCCTGGGGGTTTTATGTGGGTATGTGTTTTTAGATATTTCGGCCATGCTGGGCTCCATGACGTCATGGACACTGGGCTCACTTCCTTCCTGGACTACAATTCCCATAATGCTTTGGTCCCCTGCTCCTCATAGGAGAGGGCTGTCTTACTACCATGTAGCCCAGTGTCCATGACATCATGGAGCCCATGGACACTTTGAAATACTGAAATATGTAATATATTACTCACATAAAAACCCCAGGAAAGTGTTTGTCTCCCAAACATCATTAAAATAAGATATGGTGGCAAAAGGGGTGAAGTGGCCCTTTAAGATCAGCTATTTACAGTGCACCACACCATTGTACAACATGGAATAAATCAGGCTTATATGGGCTACCACTCCTGTGCTTTTTTCTTTCCTCCGAATCCTTTGTTTTCTCTATAAATCTGAGCATCCTTCACCAGACGAGGCTAGGCCATGGGACAAGTCCAGGAAAGGACTTTGCTCTATGTGGAAGGTAGGTGGGTGTTCAAGTTGCTGCATAAATAAAGGTGGGTTTCCCAGCAGAGACCAGCAAAAGAGCCAGATGCTATAGAATACAAATGATACAATACCCATTCAAGAAAAATAAAGGTTTGTTAAAACAAAGGGGGGGGGGGGGGGGGGAAGGATTGAACATGAAATATTCAAAGCTGGTCTCCCTTGAACCATGCCTCAGTTTTCCTTTATTTGATCATTATACTGACATGTGATGAATAATACATGACAGACAGATGAAAGGGAAGGGCCAAGTAAGTTAATAAAACCTGCAATTTTAAATAACTTATCAAAGCTCATTAAAAAGAAAGAAAAAGAAAGAAAGAAAGGAAATCTATAAAATGTTACCAATCAGATCTGAATTAAATCTAATATATTGGAGCGGCTTGCATGTACACTATATGCTATTACCTATTACAACATATAATGCACTGCATAGCTCATCTTCAAAGCACGCTTATGGCCACAGCCGTTGGCTGTGAGACAATGCAAATATAGAATTTACTGCCATGTATATAAGAGAAATGAAAAGAGTGCTGGGGATTTATCTTTGTATTTAGAACATGGCTCTCTTGTTTTTGGCTGGCTGCACGCTCTATGGGAGGAAGAAAATACTTGATTCTCACTCAGTCTACCTTGGCTGCAGGCGGCTTGCCTCTCGCATGAAGATGATGACAGCATTACTCACAATGGGTTTGTGGACGTGACAGGGAAATCTGTGTGTGTGTCTGTGTGTGTGTGTGTGTGTGTGTGTGTGTGTGTGTGTGTGTGTCTGTGTGTGTGTGTGTGTGTGTGTGTGTGTGTGCGCGTGCGTGCTAGATTATTTACATTTACAACACGCCCTGAGTTAATATCCGATTCTAGTTCTCTTGGGGGGTGTCCCATTACATTTGACATTCCATTATGAATTAAGGCTCAGATGAGATGTGAGCATTACAGTCACCTGCAGGGGGCATAATCTGGGGGCATAATCTGGGGGCATAATCTGGGGCATAATCAATAGCTTGAAAATGGACCTTCATTTTACTTTGAAATGACCAAGTTGAAACTCATGGAAAACAGATGTGAAAATAACACAGTTTAACTCAGAAGCCGTTATCTTTCCACTCTAGTACAGTGCCTCACATCAGTGAACTGGTCATTTTTCACACATCTCACTTGCTCAAAATGTATGTGAAATGTATTCATATTCATGATTGCTGCTATCTACCCGTTTGCTTAATTGCTAGCTGCTTATACCTAGTAATATGGTAGCCTTGTTAACCACTCCCCCTTGAATACATTTTCATAAAGAAATGCAATGTGATTTCAAGTGGTTAACACCAGGCTAGTAATAAGGCAGATTGGCATGAAACTTCAGTAAAGTTTGTAAGCCCCGCTAGCAGCCCCTAGAGGCAGTGCTGCCACCCTGTTGTCATGGCAATCCGCCCCTTAGACCTTTAGATACCTTGCATGCAAGTGGAATGTATGGCAAAGACTAGCGGAAAGGCCAAAATGTAAAAGTCAGTAAGGGGCATTGCTTGGGGAGCGGATGAGATTTTGAGATATTCTTTGCAATTGAAAGTTTGGTCAGTCGGCCTCCTTTGAACCAAGGGTCAGACAACCCCCCTCTTCCTGTGATAGGTCCTTTGAAATGGGAAAAAGTCACTTTAGTAAGAGTTGTGTCCACTCTGTGCATTGCAGCATTAAACAAACTGCCTCGCTGACATGTTGTGTTTGGATAGGAGATTATATGTATTGTCTGTACTCTGTACTGTATGTTGTGTTGTATGCTAGTGTTCCTTATGTGCTCTATGTTGAACAGGCTGTGAAACCAAATATCCCCCTAGGACAATACAATCAAATCGAATTACTTCATTAGGCAATTATCTTAGCTATATGAGTCTCAATTTACAGATTTTTGTAAAGAGAGAACATCAGTCCAAAAACACAAGTTATACTAATGCAGGTATAACAATTAAAGGCACTCCATGAGAGAGAGAGAGAGAGAGAGAGAGAGAGAGAGGGGATGAGGTGGGGGGAGTTAGGTCCCAGGTCTCTTCCTCATGAACAGACGATGCGGTACTTTCAGTCCATAAGTATTAGTTTGATACGCGCCAGTGGGCTGTACTCCTGCCAAGTTTAAGTTTATGCATGCACACTGTTCAGATGAATGACTGCCAGAGAATGGGAGTAAATTTTAAACCAAGAGTATCAATTGCTCCTCGTTTCTCAAATTGAATGCTGGATTATGGTAAACTCATATCAAATCATACCAAAAGTCATTATTTGCATGAATTTTCATGAAACTTTGGGTCAATAAAATCAGTGGAGGGCATCGTCTGAAGAGATGGCGCATAATAAATACAGTACCATGGCAACCCAGCATGTTATTTTTTTAATGAATTGTGTTTGGAAGTAAATTTTGCATTTGTAGACCTAATGGTGGCTCTAAAGGAAGGTCCACGAGGTCACAAATCATTAGGGGCCCACTCTCTGGCGTTCTTAAAGATGCACAGAAAATGTAATTTTCTAGATATGTTGTTTTGGACCAAAGTTCTGGATGGACCCACTGACTGTGACCGACACAGCCATCCATAGAACCCTCAGATATTATCCCTAACATGAAGTGTATTATGTTCAGAGCATTCGGTTGTTAGATGATATATGTGGTGTGAGTGCATAAGACACGCCTCTCTTACACCTGCAGCACCTGTAGGATACACTTTTGAGGCTAGGAGTCCTGGACTGTTTAACATTTCACACACATGCAGGGCTTGAGGGAACATCTGTAGGTTTTGTGATTGTGTGTCCATGCCTGAGAGTCATGTGCCGTGTGTGTGTGTGTGTGTGTGTGTGTGTGTGTGTGTGTGTGTGTGTGTGTGTGTGTGTGTGTGTGTGTGTGTACTAGGTTTATTTAGTAAAATAAGCAGACTGAGTGTCGACTGCTTTGTATGCAGGCAGTCTCTTTACGCACTGAGACTCTCCCAGCTGCTGCATCCCAACTACACTCAGTCGGGGCAGAGAATACAAACACTCATAGAGTGTATACATATTTCTATGTAACTGTCTAGGGAAATGCTGTACAGCATGATAACGATAACATACTGTACACACGTACACAAACAAACATGTGTTGCAGCATGTTGCTGCAGAGGTTCAAAATAATCGGAGGCCATCCAAGGCTTGAAAAATGTTAGCTAGTTTTAAGGTTTCACTGACTAGAGCCTAGCCACAATTTGCAACACTATTTATTTTATAATGGGTTGTGTAAAGTTGCCCGAACGGCCAAGGCTCCATGAATCGACAGTCCAAGAATGTAGATCTTTTTTGGTATTTTATTTACCTCAAAACACAGAGTGAACGACCCATGCTGGATTTGACTGTGCAGGCAAAAATAATACTTCCAGAATAACGACTTATCGACAACAATACACTTTCAAATAACAGAAAGTAAGAAATGAACACTTGACAACTAAACTAAGGAAAAACAACAAACCAAGAACTTAAGAAACTGAAAACAGGCTATGCCTTCCTGGCCCTGGCAGCTCTCCCCTGGAGTTGTCTCCTTTGTTAGTCTCAAGCTAAACTGAACATTTTCCACTCAGGATTCCCTCCCAAAAATGTCCACAAGCCTCCCTTATATACCAGGTGAGACCCCACCCACAATGATTAGTAATTGGACCAATCTACTCAAACAAGGTAAAACATGACCCTGACCCATGAGTTAGAACAACTATACAATTACACATTTCCTTCATAGAGTCTGAATGTTTTCCAAGGCATCACATCAAACACAAAACAATTATGATAGCATTAGGCAACACAGATAAGTACGGTAGTATACGATGCTACACATAGCCACACCTCCAAGGAGCTTGATGACAGTCAATTAATGGAAGCAGCTGTGCAGTGTGCGTTTGTAATGTTCAGTTTCACCTTGTGGAGTCTTCTAGTGTCTATAGGGCACGGGTTGCCCCGTGACAGGTTGAATCTAGAGTTGCAACATCCTCCATTGACAGCCCATTCATCCAAATAGATCTCATTAACGCATTGTGCTCATGCTGCTTCCTGCATTATGTGCAAATTCTAAACAGGTGGTACAGTACGCACTACGCAGGGCCGCTGCGACGAGCGCTCCCAAAGACCCAAACTACACCACTTTCTTGCAGAAAGTAGCTCATATGTCTACACTGGATTTATATAAAACAACCGCTTTGCAGATTGAAAGGATAATTCAAGCTTGCCTTACAGCTGCAAGGTTGGTGAGTTTAACCCGCATTCCACAACATTTATTGTTATTATGAAAATCTGCTTTTGTCACAGACATTGTGACGACCTCATGCTTCCTTCTATGCATGAGGAGTCCAAGCTGCTTCTTTTCACCCGACAGGGGGGAGTTTCACCAGCCGGACGTAGCGCGTGGAAGGAACACGTTATTCCGACCAGTTCCTTTCCCCTCCATCAGGCTGGCCAGGGGGAGGTAGTTTAGAGACCAGGATTACTGCTGTTTTTTGTGAGGGTACCTACAGTACACAGAAAGGCCCTTTCGCCAACCCCAAAGTCTGCATTTTCAATTGAGTGCTAAGTGCCACCCTTTGGCTAATGGTCATGGACTGTTGGCATAGCCCGCCCCTCTCTACCATATTGCCAAGTTTCACGAAAACAGACTGCACGGTTCAGCCAGAACTGCTATTTTTTGGGGGGGGAATAAAACAACTCAAGTTTGACCGCCAGATGGACCGATACGGTTACAGTTAGCAGGACTAAAAGCGTCAGGAGGAGTTAGAAGAGTTTCCAAAAGCTTCTTTAAATCAATCTCAACATAAATTGAATCAGCAATTCCCTGGGTCAGAAAATCTGGGCTCATCAGCATGTAGGTGAGTCAATATATGAAAAAAGATCACTTAACCCCCAAAATGATACAAAAAGGTTTTCAATGGATTCTGGTAGTATTGGGCATGCTAAATAACATACTAAAAGTCTACCAAAATATACTCCCCAGAATGCCATCATTTTCAAGATGGCGTCCCAGGTGGCTGCGGGGAGCTTAAAATGGTGATATCACAAATGGAAAAAAATGATTTTTCAACTGATTCTGGTGCCTCTGGACATGCTTAAAATACACCTTCTGGAAAGGCATCATTTCCAAGATGGTGTTCAAAATGGCAGTCAGCCAAGCTTCAAGATGGCTATACTGTAGGCCAGTCAATCGAAGGTTTGATCCAAAGGAAAAAAGCAATCGTTCAAGGTTTTTCATGAATGATCCTTAGAGTCATTAAAATAACATATTAAAAATCACACCTGTGTGAAGTGAAGGGCGCTCTTATCATGATACATTATCATGGTACATATTATCATCTTATCATCAATAAGCCGTCATCACAAATGTGATGAGGTCAATATGGCCAGAATTAGCCCAATCAGAATCATGAAAACCCCCTAGTTTGACATGTCACATATGCTACTTAAAGCATAATGAAAAGTTGAAAATGTTGCCTTATATAGGTTGTTAATGGCACCCCAACTTTTGACCTGAAAAAAAATATGTTCCACTAAATCCATGAAGAAAAACTTTTAATATTGGTCTATGACGTAGGAGGGTATTAGGACCAATAAAAAACTATATTGCATTACTATTGCAATTTATTTTGGGTCACACCCCTTTTTAGCTTAGATTGACTGGCCTAATAGCTCAATAGAGGAAAATGATACGAATGATAATATTTTTACTTGATTCTGGTACCTGTAGAGTGTAGACATGCTTAAATGAAGCCTTTCCTGAAGTTATATTTTCCTAGATTTAACCTTAAAGGAACCTTAAAGACAGAACCGTGTCTGTCAATTAACTGGATTTCTCCACAGAGAAACCATGCTCACTGAACCTCCCCACCTCGAAGACAAAGCCAGGGAAATAAAGTGTTGCAATCTTAAGAAATGCAATGCAGTGATACGGTAGATTCCATTAGACATTTCTACTGGCTCAGGCAGACCTCTGTTTGCAAAACAGTGAACAACCATATTACTGATAAATGTTTACTGTTGAAGCGAATCTTTCACCAAAACATCTAAAAGTAAAAGAAATATAAAAAAGGCTGTTGTTTTGCATTTTGGAAAGCTACTGTAATAACCACATCACATTTAAAATCACTGATTGCCAGCCCGCGGCACAGGAGTGATAAACAGGTTGAGATTATGCATAGCCTACAAACTGAGCAAGGAGAATAATTATGTGAGCGATTCATGTGATTAGCCAACTCATTTAGAGTGTTGTGACACAGCTATCAGGGATCGTCATACATATGTTCTAAATGTATTCAATCCTATCAACTGATAATGCACTTTATGTCTGACTCTCATTACTGTGCTCTAATGTTAATGCACACTTAAAAAAAAAAAAAACGTTCTGCCCCGGTAACAAGATGTGCACATGCACGCAACTACAGTGGGGGAAGTACAACAGCACGTGCACCAAGGCCCGTCCCACTCGATCATGATTTGAGGAATGCCCCTCTCATCCTGATTGGATGACGGCTTTGCCACCCAAAGCCCAAACCGAAACCAGGGTTTTTTGACCCCAGGGGCTAACTGGGGACAGGGAGGAACTCCTTATATGGTCAGCACACTCCATAGTAGGGAGGATTATCCAAAAAATAAGAAAAAAATAAGTGATATTTGAATTAAGTGAAATCACTGAATATACCTTTAACACAATTTAGTTAATGTGAGAGTGAGGGAATGTGTAGCTACTATGAGACATGTTATGTATTGTTGACTAGAAGGTCACAATTAGATTGTGACTTCTAAAACCTTGTTTTTGATTAAAGTAAAGTAGTGTTAAATAGCGTCATAGACAATCTACCTTTTAAAATCTGGTAAATACATAAGTTTGCGTTTAGCCTGCACTTCTTTGAAAATGGGCCTTGATAGATGGGCCTTGACACGATTGATAAAATAAGCATTGCTTGTATATTGCACATATCAGACAACAGGTACCATACACTGCAGCCACTTTTGCGATTGTAGGTTCTTGTGACTATACCTTCAAGAATATAAACACGGGTGGACACCTCTTTAAACTTAACATAGTGATAATATCCAGTCAACAAGCGCACTCGGAGTGCGAGGCATTATTCGCTTGTAAATCTATTCATTACTTTTGTGTGATATTCTTGTTTATGTAGTATAGTAGGGCATTAATTTACAACAAAATATATGGAATATGGAAAAAAGGTTTCTGCCTGACAGCAACAATATATGTACTGTATGTATAGTGTACTGTATAAACTTAAGAATTGCAGTTATACTGTACAGTACTTGCTTTTAAAACCAGATGGCATGTCATATTATATCATTATGAATTAAAGACTGCGTGATTTTTGCTTAAGACTGCAAATTTTAGATTGGTCTGTAGTTCATTCACATCAGATACATCACCAGCTTTTAGCAGTGACATAAGCTTTCTTGTTCCATGCAACTGGTAACATATTTATTGAGAGATTCAAATGTAAACTAGATAAAGTGCTCTGAGGGGCACAGATCTCCACCAGGGCAGGTCAGGTTGTGGCCTGGTGGTGCTATAAAGAGCGCGTTCGGAAATACCACACCGGAAGCGGAATTTGGGGCAGAGGTTCCCACTTCAATACGGCATATAGACAACTTCAATACGGCATACAGTATATAGTAGCGCAAACGTCGATCACTCTCTGCTGATTTCTGATCGTCTGCACCTTTGTTAAATTGACGCACTTCAGTCAGACAACTCTTAAGAGTGAATTTAGAATATATATTTATTGAGCATAGATCCTTGAGGGGGCGTCAACCTATGTGTCACGTGGTAGCGACACAGACACGCTTGTCTGGTTTGTTTACATTGAGTGACTATCCGGTGTGCTTGTAAACGTACATTCTTTTTTTTAAACTACCCACAAGAATGGCGGCGCTAGCTTTTCAGACGCCGCCCCCCTTTTGGTGACATACACGTTTTTACACCCTATAGGGAGCAGGAGAGAAGTCAGGAATGAGCAGGTAGGCAGACAGGTTTAAATAGCCGCTCTGATCAGGTAAAGAGTGCATGAGACCTATCAGGTAGGCGCGCTCACAAGTTGCCTGCCTGAACCCTGAACTAGCTCCGCAGGCTTCGCATCAAACACGCACATGTACACACGTACACACACACACCTCTCTCTCTCTGTCGCTCTCATGACGCGCAGCTGTGTCTAGATTATCCCGGCAGATCCTGCCGGCAGCTGCCTATGCCATAGAAAGCATACAGGTAGGTGGATAGCTGTACACAAACAGACGGACACACACACACGGACACACACACGGACTAACGGACGGAGTGCAAAACATACTCTCTCCCCATGCCTTCGGCCTGGTGGAGACAATGATATGCAAGAATTAATGTAGTTCATCAGGAGTGGCAGGCTTTCTGGGGATAATTAAGGCTTATAAGGCCTGCCTACGAGATACAAACTATAACATGAAACGTTTAAAGTTCAAAGATGGGAAATAGGGAGATTGGTCTTTGTACGGTAGCATATCACAGTTTCCCCCCCAATTAGCCAGTAATTATCCAATTAAGACTTCTACCCACTGTGTTTCACATTGCAACCGTTTCAATTTAATTTCAATGTTAATTAATTTAATGTTGCTGTTCTATAACTGATGTTTGTTCTTTTGCTTGT
Source organism: Protomyctophum bolini (assembly GCF_963924005.1). Classification (NCBI taxonomy): domain Eukaryota; kingdom Metazoa; phylum Chordata; class Actinopteri; order Myctophiformes; family Myctophidae; genus Protomyctophum; species Protomyctophum bolini. The sequence goes on along the minus strand of NC_137875.1, from coordinate 31,155,053 downwards.
TTTAATGCCTGTAATGTGCCCTAATCTTGAACATATGAAATGAGGGAACCCTCAGAAAGAGGACTCTTTGCTGGACACTGCCACAGAGCAAAATACCAGGTCATTTTGGATATTCTTCTGTGGAGACTACCCTGCCCATCAAGACCTCTCACATGTCCAGATGTTCCGAGTAGGGACACAGGACTGACTGAATGAACTTGGTGTGGCAATGACCAACAGAGACCAGTGGAAGCAGCTTGTGTCGCAGATCTCGAGGGCACTCGAAGGATGATGATGATAACATATACATACTGTAGGCCTATCCTATTTTTGGCAAACTATTAGTTATGTAATTAATTAGGCCACTCTTTCAGTCGAATCATGCTTTTTTCATGATTTGACAGAGATTTGCAGACGAATCAGACTCCCTCGATCGATTAGTCATCTATTCGCGGTCAGGCCAGTGGCGTATGCAGGAATTAATTATTACCGTGGCCTGGGAAAATCTGTCTGGGCACACTACACGCTCGTGCAAAATATTGGCATTAATTAATAAAATAAATTGCCTTCAATTTCCTAAAAGTATTAAGTCAGGTGTCTTAGAGATTGACAGGTGTAATGTCAGGCTGTTACAAGACACTTCATCCCATCACATTCCCAAATGTAAAATGCAAAAAATCCTCCTCCCCCCCCCCCCCCCCCCCCCCCCCTCTCTCCCCCCCCCCCTCTCTCTCTCTCTCTCATTAGCAGCCAACAGTGCAGCACTCTCTCTCTCTCTCTCTCTCTCTCTCTCTCTCTCTGTTTCTGGCACAATAGCGCCACTTTTGCCCCTACTGGTACTCTAAACATAGTAACATAGTCACATAGTCACAGACATTGCTGTTCCTTGGAGTGGTTGCACCACTCAAAAATCAAACCAGTCTGAAGCGAGTGGTGCAACAGCAACCCCTATTGGTACTCTAAACTGACACATAGTCACATAGTCACATACTGTAGGTAAGTAGGTTAGGACATAGGCTGGGACATAGGGACAAAGCTGTTCCTTGGAGTGGTTGCACCACTCAAAAAATCACACCTTCATCTTCAATGTTTGTGTTTACACAATGTTTGTGTTTACACAAACCCTCAGCTGGACATGGGAGTGCTCCTCAACAACCATAAAACAACAACATGCACACTCTCCCAGGCAGCCTACTAGTATAAAACAACAACAAAGGCTAGTTTCTTTCAACTCACTTCCAAATGACAAATTAGCAAGATAGCACCCCATAGCATAGCAGCAGACAACATGGGCACAATCAATGAAATCCATTCAGCAAATATTACAATTCAATTATGACCTTTGATGTCTTCAATCATGTAGTAATCCATAATCAAGGGCGGCCGCTGTTGATTATGATGATGCCCAGTAAAGTCCTCAGGAACAAAGACAAACGTTTCTGGTGTGAAGAAAAACAAATCTGCTGCATTCTAGAAACAAGCACATGATGACAGGCATCAGGCAGGCATGACCAATCAATCTGCAGGTACAGATGGACAAACTAGGCAGTGCCAGTGGCGTCGGTTCCAAATAGGAAAAGATGAATAATAATACACCCACTGCCATATTTAGCTAAATTGAATTTAGTGAATGCATTATGTTATGCAATGTTTGTAGTGTAGGCCTATTACAGGGCTGTCATCAGAAAAAAATAAAAACGTTTTTTTTTTTTTTTTTTTGCTGGGCAGAGTTCAGAAATACCTGGACCAGGCTGTGTGTGTGTGTGTGTGTGTGTGTGTGTGTGTGTGTGTGTGTGTGGAATATGCTCAGGCTCTCCTTCAGTCTCTTGAGCAGGCCTCCAACTGTGTTAAGGTCTTTATCTTAACGAGACGAAAACTGAATACGTAAATATATGCAAATCCAACAATAACCACATTATAAAAACACTTAACAACACTCCTCTGAAACAGGTTGATGACTACAAGTATTTGGGTTCATATATCTTTTCCCAAAAGGACTTTCAAACTAGGAAGGGTATGGCCTGGTCAGCAACATGCATAAGATCTGGTCATCCCAGCTTAGTAAGATGTTAAAAGTAAAAATATTTAGGACGACCGTTGAGCCGATTCTACTCTATGGCTCCGAGACATGGACACTTTCAAAGAAACAAGAGAAACGGTTGGATGGCACTTACACCCGCCTTAGATGAGAGTGCAAAATCTGTCTTGGAAGAGCCACCCTTCGACTGATCTAATATACGGCAACCTTCCCCGTGTTTCTTCACTAGTCCAATTCAGAAGAACACAGTTTGCCGGCCACTGCTACAGAGCTGACAATGAGGTTATTATCTTTCCTTCTTCTCTGGAGTCCTGCCTCAAAGCAGACCAGAGGTAGAAAACTGTCGTACCCTGATGTCATCGCTAGGTGCATCAGTAAGCAGGAACTGGGGATGGTAATGAAGGACCGGGAAGTCTGGCGGGGCATTGTGAAATCCATGATCTCGACCGCGGTCGAAAAATGATGATGATGTGTGTGTGTGTGTGTGTGTGTGTGTGTGTGTGTGTGTGTGTGTGTGTGTTCCTTTTTTGCTGTCTACGCCTTCTACGCCTGTGCACTCGCTTGCAGCAGAGTTTCATTATCCAGTCATTAATCCCCCCACACACACACACACACACACACACACACACACACACACACACACACACACACACAGTAGCTATAGATAGTCTGCCTCTTGCATCACACTCTTCTTTAGATGCCTGCTGCAAATATTCTCTATACAGTGGCAGGCTGCAGATGGGCTCAGGCAATCAGAACAACGATATCCATCACGGGACCGCCCATGCAGCCATGTGCAGCTCACTGAGCTAGGTTTGAGCCCCTGTAATAGGCCTACACTCCAAATCATCACTCCATTAGGAGAGAGAGAGGGGAGGGGGCAGACAGAGAGCAAGAAGGTTAAGAGGGAGGGAAAAGGAGGTGACAATGGATATAAACCTTCAGTCCAGTCAAGCACGTGTCACTGTCTACTCTTTAGAGGGGTTCATTGGCAGCAGTAGCCTATACTGTATAGATGAAAAACAAAAAGATGGGAATTGCATTAGGTAATTACCGTTATTAAAATGTATTTGGCAGACACTGGATAATTATAGATAACACTATAGATAATTCATACCTAAGCTGAGTTTAACACTCCAGCCATACTAGGCTGAAGTGTACGAGGCAGGCGGTATGGAAGGAATGGTATGGTATGGCTGAAAGAGAGAACGTGAAGGAGAGGTATACACATTAAAGTGTTCATTTAACACTGAACATTATCAGAAAGGGTGTATTTTCAGCAGTTCTTTGAGGCTCTGTTGTAACACATCAGCCCTTCTCTAAGTTCTCTCATACCATGAACCACTAGTTTTTATACTCCACAAGTTGCACCACCCGTTACAGATGCTATCTTTACAACGTGCTCATTGCTTGGCAATAACTATTACGAGACAGTTTGGATCTTTACGATCACTATTTATTTAGATACATTAATTCACAACATGCAATTTTCCGCACTTCATAAAACCATCCAGTGCTTGAGATATCAAAACCAAGATGACTGATGTGCAGTTTTAAGTGGGGTCAGGTACGTCTCCTTTTATTGCATAACCTTCATTGCTATACAAGAATATAAAGTTTTGCAGAATCATAACAAAGTGTGACTTGGTTAACAAGCATTCACCAGATGAAAAACTCAAGCGTATTCAAAAACAAATTTATGCATATTCCAGTTGTAATTTCCTCAGGAGATAATTTGCCCTGCCCAACTAATTCGTGAAAAAAAAGAAACTAAGAATGAACCCTGGACATAGACACATTTTAAACCATACGACTAACAACTATGTCTATTTAGAAAAGTGTTTGACTTGACAGCCTCCCTGACAGTAACAAATTGGGCAGCAGGTGGCTCGCAGGCACCAGCCAGTGATGTGCGTGCGTGTGTCTGTGTGTGTGTCAGAACACGGTATAGTAGAGATAAGCGCAGTCTTGCCCTCCTGCCAAAGGACACGGCAGATTATGAAGGAACTCATGCATATTCTCCACAAGTCACTGCTCCTGCCATCCAATAAGGAGACAGTTACACCGACTCCCTGCAAAGAAGTCCCCAGGCATGCAATTTCCTCCTTCCATCCCATGCTGGGAGGGCTGTGGTCATGAAATAGGATTTTATGGCTGTGGGGGTTGACAGAGAGTGGTAGTAATGAAATAAAGAAGTAGTTGTACCCCATCACCCAATTGTTTGCACGGACGCACATGTACTTGCACGTGTATATCGTGCATGCTTGTGTAGGAGCACACCCACGTACTGTACATGCAGGAATATGTGCTCAGAGCACTGCCCCCACAACCGTCTTTAAATAATGAGCTTTATGAAGGGTTTCGATATTTGTGCAATTAACCTTTCCATCTTAAGTGAGTAAGAGCAGCTTAAATAAGCAACTTCATAGATGTCATGTCAGTAACTGCAACCTCTTGACGTGTCTAATGGGGCAAGCTGCAGTCTTCTTTACATGCCTGCAATAGTTCTTGAGCGATCACTGTAGGCATGAGTGGACCCAAAGGGATCAATATTTTATATCAATGCAACTCACCACTGAATGTCCTCAGGCATTCAACCTGCTCTACCGCTAATATTGCACATTGGCCCTGGGCATGTGAGAAATGTGAAGGAGGAATTTTTATAGATCCATTCTTTGAATAGTGTGTTTGACACCTGAACTTTTGTGGATATATTACATTTGATTTGTTTGATTATTTTGCATCTTTTGCCGATAAATGTTTAACCTAAAGTTTAACAATTTTAATTAATACTGAGACTGTTAATGAGAGCACAGCAGATGATTGTTTAGAAAGTGTCATTATGCATAAACACTGGTTGACCACCTGGGGAATGTCAAATCGTCCTTCACTTTGGTGTGCTATCTCTGTGACAGCAGACGGCAGGGGAGCCCATTGCAGATTTTTATCACTGCAAAATCTATTCATGTTCGTCAGACCATACACACACAGCACGTAGTTGAGTAAGGAGTAGATCAGTAGACCAATTTGATTAATGCCCTTGTTATTCCGAGGGAACGAGAAATCTAACATCGGCAGGCAATTTTAAGTGTAGCCTATATTGGTTTCAGGCAATGAAATTTCCATGAGCAGTGCCTCGTTTCATCTGCAATGTGTCATCAGCCTATTTATCAGGGGGAAATTACCACGAACCAAACAGGCCTATAATGCTTCAAGTGATTTTTGGTTTATCGCCGTTAAAGCACACATGGTTTTTCATTCATCCATCCATTAATCCTCAACCGCTTAGCTAGGTTGCGAATATAGCACTTCCAGCAGGGGACCCCAGATATCTCTTTCTCAGTGGCCACATTAGCAAGCTCTGAAAGGGGATCCCTGGTCCAGGCCAGCGTGGGGCTTGAGGCATATGGGCACATTTATTATTCAAATATTTTTATTGAAGTTTGCAAATTTTAGGACAGACAACAGATACATACAGTATATGAGACAAAAAGGGACTCCTGCACATCCAAAAAGACCCGTGGGAGGTGCAAGTCTATAGTTAGCAGGCATAGACATCAAAAAGAGAAAAACCTTCCAAGGAAGGGACTGCACACTCCAGGGAACAGAGACGGACAACTACTGCATCAACTTATTTATTAGCACTAATAAATAAGTTGATGCAGTAAGTTGTCCGTCTCTGCTCCCGGAGTGTGCAGTCCCTTCCTTGGAAGGTTGTTATAGCGTTCTCCTCTTTACTTGCCAGACGCTTGATATTATTTAATTGAAAAAAGGCAGCCCACCATCTCACAAACACTGGGTGTCACATCTCAAACGCCAAGAACTTATATAAATATAAAATCAGGGGCTCCACTCAGAAATATACCAGAGTTGGAGGGGCACCGAACAACCGCGTTATTGGATTGGGATCTATAGTTGAGTTACAAATAAACGAAAAGGTATTCCAAAATGCAGTCAGTCTGGGACACGACCAAAACATGTGGCTAAGCGTAGCTGATTCCTGACCACACCTGGCACAGGCTGGATCTGAGTCTAGATAAATCTGCTAGGGCAGGGGTTCTCAACCCATGGGTCGCGACCACTCGGGGGGGTCGCCAAATTATTTTGGGGGGTCCCCAAAGAAAAAAATAAAGAAAAAGAAAAGCAACTTAATGGCTGGAAAATGGAAATTAAGAGTTTACATAGTACGTGGTGCATGCATGATTATATGATTATATCTGGTTTCAGTATTAATTTATGATATGTTTTCTCTATTATTAAGGTTATTTTTGCAGTCAGTTTGTATTGGTGGTGCGTGGGGAGGGGGGAGGGGCGGGGGCCCAAGCATTTCCGGGGGTCCCCAGCCAAGAACGTTGAGAACCCCTGTGCTAGGGGATAAAGCCTATATGTAAAACCTTAAATTGTAACAACCAATGTCTAATGCAGAGTGTACCAGTGAGACTGAGGCATGGGCACGTTATTCTTTTTTTAGACCTACTAAATATATTTCTTTTGTTAAATAATAACTTCAATAAATCCATTTTCCCATTGAGTTGTGCACTTGATGAGTTATATGTACTAAGTGTTCCTACTATCAGTTCTGTTATCTGATGACTGCAACTGAGGATTTTGTACTCTGGTTTGAGTCATATTGTGCACAGTTAGAGATAAACAAATGAAACAAACTAAAAGTATTGCAAAACAGTACATTTTGTAGATTAGGAGGGATGAATGTTTGCTTTGCTTTGCCAGGCGAACAGACAGTGCCGTGTCTTGCTGGAAACAATCTTTTGAGACTTAATAGCTCTCGATTTCATCAGGATCAGCACATAATGTACGTGCTCAATGAAAACTAGAAAAATGCGTTCGTCTAAGCGCAGATTTCTGCCTGGCCGGGTTGACTACCCACGGCAGCATTAGTTGTGGGCTGCAGCCTTCAGGACATGAGGAAGCTGGCAGGTTGAAATAGAGTTTATACGATAGACAGTGCAACTTATGAAGTTGTGTTCAACGCAAGTTCAGGAGTATAGAGACCACCATAGATATATATAAGAAAGGCTAGATGCCTCACCCGTGCTGCTGGCCAATGGAGAGCGATGACGCTACGTGGTGTGTGTCTGTGTGTGTGTGTCTGTGTGTGTGTGTGTGTAGGGTGAGAGGCAGCATGAAAAGAAAAGTGTAAAACACAACACAAAAAACACATCAATTCAAAGCTCAGCCTTAATAGACACGCTTCTGTGAAGAGTCGAGGAAGTGTGTTTCACTTTGTAATTGTCCTAAAACCTTATCGACCCAAGCCCTGAGGTGTCCATCCCATCAAGCTATTCTGACTAAAGAGGTGCCAAACATCCCTTATCCCAATGTGGTGGAAACTTGGTGGTTTGACATGGAAACTGAAAGGATTCAATATTGAATGGAAATGAAACGAATAGCGTGGGCCGACTAAAAGCCCCGACAAGTCTCCAGAGATTATGGGGCTTCCGCCGTAAGCGTGGCCCTGCTCATGAAATACCTTGCATAAATAATCGATTTGTTTCAAATCAGTCTGGTGGTTTTCAACCCACTTGCTTGCCATCTGTGGCTGTGATGTGCAGTTAGGGAGTAGAGAGGATTGAGAGGCTTTGGACCAAAACTACGTCGAGAAGCCTGTCACAGTTAGGATCACCCGAGAGCAATGAGATTTCTGAAGTCTCACGAGTCATTCCTCTTGGGGAGGGGGGTTGTGTTGTCTGGCGCTGCCTGAGCTGTCAACCCCTTTCTCCCCCAGAGGCCTTATATAAAAAAATATGTAATCTTGATATAACAAGGCAATAAAATGTCAAAAGATTTATTGTGCCATGTCTGGATGATGGGTTTTTAGCAGGCTGTCTTAACAGAGGCACTGCACAGCACTGAATTGGGGTAGCAATAATACCAACCATCGCCATGTGAGATTTGTGATAAATCACTTTACACTTAGGTCACCTCAGCAGGGGTGTTGTTTAGTGATATGACAGTGGAAATCCAAATTAAGAGAAACCCCACAAGTGTTCCTTCCTTTTGTTTTTCATTTTCTCCCCAGTCATTGCCAATTTACCCATGTATGTATACTGTATACTCCTCCCTATACAGCCAACCCCGACTGCCTAGAGATACCTAGCCATTTATTTTCACCGGACACACAGAAGTTCCACCGGTAGGACAACACCTGTGGAGGAACAAACTAGATTAGCTCCTTGCTGAACAACCTGTAGACTTGATGGTTGGTTAGTTAGTGGAGATTAGTTGCAGCTGGGATTACCACTCGTGCTAGAAGGAATCCTCCCTTGGGCAGGGAAGATATCGATTGGGATTATGGGCTTCAGGCATGGGCTACACGTCGTTATTGTATTAACCATCCATACTGTACCATACACATAGGTTAAAGTGTACATTTATTAAATTATTTCTAGATTGCAGGCATAAATAATCGCCATGTGTGTAAAGGCTGCAAGACACCAAACCGAAGTTGGCAGCGATTAGTGTTTTGCGAAAGCATCTGTAGCCAAAAATCTGTTGTTGAATAGGCGTTGTGTTCACTGGCGTGTTGGGTCATTAGTTGCAGTGAGACGTCACCGACCCAGCAAGCTCAGTCGGTGTTGACCTTCCAAGCAGCTGGTGGTAAATGTACAGTATTTTGTCTATATGCACCCCATATGTGTACGTATATGTTTGCAGACACAGTAAAGTGTGTGACTGTGTGTGAATGTCGTATCATTCAAACACGAGACAAACAAAATGATGGTTCAAGCTAAAAGTGTAATGTGCCAGCAAATATAACACTGTATTCCAACTAAAGTCCAACTAAATCATGGGACAATTAACCCACATGATACATGAATTGAAAATTATTTCTATAAAGCTCGTGCCAAATGTGGTAAGTAGCCTACTTGTACTTGCACAGAAATGACAGGCCGGAGGCCGCTGTGCCGATTTTCCCTAATCATTCTCGATATTGATGCTCATTAGCAAAATGACATGATGGCTGTGCAGTGTGCACACCTCGCTGCCTTTGGCTGCAGGCAAAGCTGTGCTGTTTCTTTCTAACGTGAAATAAGACCCATAAACCCAAATAGTCTAGAGAGTTTACAGTTCGTTTTAACAGCGGGATGCATCTACAATTGCATCATAGTCCAAACCTTCAATGCAATTAGATATATCTCTCAAGCGTGAGGAGACATAAAAGTTTGTATTCTTTTAACAGTGGAAAATAGGCGTTCAACACTACACGTTCATCATTAATTAATGCATTTAAGAAATGGGGGAAACATCCTCTACACGTGTGTCCATAACGTCAATTAGGCTCCAAAAGAAATTGCTTTCTTTAATGGCAAGACCTTTTGCAAATATGACATGCTCAGTTTCTGTCGAGTTTACTTGCACCTAAAAGCCTGGACTATTTGTCATTTCAGAGAATGGCAGTGTTAGGGAAAGACTAGCCGAATTCATGAAATCATGTGTCATTTTGGAACCTGATGGCATTCAACTCATTATCCTGACAGTCTCATTGATGCAACTGTCTCTAGTTGACTTTCCCAGCAAAGAATAATAATGCTGTTATCAAGAGTCGGGCTGTAACGATCGGACTGTCAAAGTCCCAATTTTCAATGTTATCCCTCAATATCTCATTTGATTTTGCCATAGGATGCTTATATAGCCTACTGTATATCACCCATTCTTGAGATAAGGGACAAAACTTTTTTCAAACTGGATTTTTTTTTTTTTTAAGATACATTCAAATCAAATAGATGTATTTGTAGACACAGGTCTCAACTACCAATCTTGAGAAGGAACAGGTTTTTCGCATAACATTTCTTTCTAAAATGGGACATTTATGCACTTAATACCTGATTCATGTCAACTCCGTCAGACACACTAAAATCCCTTTTAACCCATTCTGACCGGGCACCCATTTTGGTGTTAGCATCATGTTATGCTTTAGCTATTGAAAAATAGCAGATCTACAAGATCTACATTTTTAGAATCTGATCTCAGGTCAGAATGGATTAATTGAATTTTATCATTTCAACAATAATATAAAGTCCTCAGTTATCTTATAATGGCTTTCAGTAATCAAGTTAAGTAATACAAATCTTTTAATATTATTTTGTTCCAATATCACACTATTATGAAATATCCAATTTCTCAAAACCGTCATTTCAACCTTTATTTTCAATATTATAACATGAAAACCATGTAAAAAAAAAAAAAAATCATCATTACGTATCATTTCAGTTGGTGTTTCAATACATAAGCACAAAAGATTTGACAGCAAATTTTCTATTTCTTTGGAAATTAACAAAAACATCACGGGACGAACGTCTGACGGAGTTGACGAACATCTGACGGAGTTGACAAGTTTAACTGATTTAGGTTCTAGACCACCTAGGATCTTGATTCTGGTGACTAATCCCACATTTTCAAGGATGAGGAATACAGTGGTACTATTTAGATTTGCCCTGTGAACATGGCAGCCATTTTTCAAAATGGCCGCCAACTTTCTGTTATTTCCCAATAACTCAAGTTCTACACCACCTAGGATCTTGATTCTGGTGACTAATCATACATTTTCAAGGATGTGGGATACATTGGTACTATTTAGATTTGTCCTGTGACCATGGTAGACATTTTTCAAAATGGCCGCCAACTTTCTGTTATTTCCCAATAACTCAAGTTCTACACCACCTAGGATCTTGATTCTGGTGACTAATCATACATTTTCAAGGGTGAGGAATACAGTTGTACTATTTAGATTTATCCTGTGACCATGGATGGTAGACATTTTCAAAAATGGTGGACCTGCTATTATTTTACCAATTTACTCAGGGAATATTATCAGAATAATATAAAATCTGTGAATACATTTCTTACCAAGAATTTTCTTCACCAATGTTTGTAAAGGTGTCTACTAACATATCCCACATTGGTTTCTATTTGACCACCCTAGGGGCATGTTTGACAGCTGCTGAAAGTTGGGTACCATCAACAACCAATATAAGGCTAAATGTTCTAAATTTCATTATGCTTTAAGTAGCATGTGGCATGTCAAACTAGGGGCTTTTCATGATTCTGGATCCATTCCAAGCATTAGTTTTGCACAAAAAACACTACGTTGGCTAAAAACGGCCATAGCCATCATCACAGATGTGATGAGGTCAGCACATGTCGGCACATTTGGGCAAGTGGCTATGGCCAAACTAGGGGGTCTATGGCCAAACTAGGGGTCAAACTCCTTGGGCTAAATTCGGTGAGGTGAACAGTGAGCAGTGAACAGTGAGCGAAAGACTGAAGACAGAAGATTTGGCTTCAGGACCACCAGGCAGGATGTGCAGACACTGAAGGCATCAGTGTCTTTCTCTGTGTCCCCAGCATGTCAACCAAAGCAATGTTACCAAATCAAAGGAGCCTTCACCTCATGTCACCTGGGGCTGGGTGAGCAATCGTATCCTGTATCTAAACTCACAACTAAATACAGACACTTGGCCAGACTGCCGTTTGAAAGGGTCAAACCCCTCATCCTGATTGGGGAAGACTACCCCACCTAATCACACCAACCGAACAAGTGAGGTTGGGGCCTCCAGGTGGGCCAGCAGCCATCTGCACAAGACTGGGCTGGACCCTGCAGGAAAGCAATCTCCAGCCAAGACAATTTAAGTTGACTATAACAGAGCCCCAGAACACAGAGCTCAGGAGAAGGATGGAGAAACACTGGCAGGAGGCCACCAAGATACAATGCCCCAGAGACCCAGAGTGTGCCACCACTGGCAGTAAGGAGATCAACTGCTGCAGCAAAGATGTCATGAAAGGCAAGTCTCCACCAAAAAAAACCCTGAACCTAATCTGGGTGTCAAGAGACCAAAGTTTCTCCCCCACAGTTCCCTGCAGTGGCCAGTGAAGTCAAACTGTGCATCTGTACCTGAAAGGGGCAAGTCAAAGGCCAGAAAGCCCACCTCCTTTTAATGTCCTGTCAGTAGAAACTCAACCTGCACCTGAAATAAGCCCTTACCTCTCCCAGAGAAAGTTCATCCTTGAAAATGTAATGATTAGTCGCCAGAATCAAGATCCTTGGTGGTCTAAAACTTGAGTTATTGGTAAAATAACAGCAGGTTGGTGGTCATTTTGAAAAACAATGGCTGCCATGGTCACAGGACAAATCTAAATAGTACCACTGTATTTCTCATCTTTTAAAATGTATGATTAGTCGCCAAAATCAAGATCCTAGGTGGTCTAAAACTTGAGTTATTGTAAAATAACAGCAGGTGGCGGCCATTTTGAAGAAAAAAAATGGCTGCTATGGTCACAGGACAAATCTAAATATTACCAATGTACCCCACATCCTTGAAAATGTATGATTAGTCACCAGAATCAAGATCCTAGGTGGTGTAGAACTTGAGTTATTGTAAAATAACAGCAGGTGGCGGCTCTTTTGTAATATGGCTGCCATGGTCACCACGAGACAAATCTGTGATGGCCCCATAGCCAAAAATGTTCCTTAAGGCATGCTCTAACTGTGTGCCAAATTAGAATACTGCCCATTATTCAAAAACAATAATTTTATTGTTTTAGGAACACTTTTGTCAACTCCGTCAGATACACGTCAACTCCGTCAGACACAAAATCTGACGGAGTTGACGTCTGACGGAGTTGACAAAATGGCATTTGTTTTCATCTTAACCCTCTTTAGTACAATGTAGCCATTTTGTTTTTGCTTAATTTTGTTAGCTAAACCTAACCCCTAAACTAAAATAATAAACATTATTTTGGAATTCTTAACAAAGATCATAAAAATGTGCAGACGGAGTTGACATGTAAAAGCTGTGACCACATTGTTATCAACATTGTTTGTTTAAAATATCAAACAATTGAATGCTTGTCAGACCAGGTACTCCACTGTTGCAACAAATATAAATGGGACTTGGAAAAGGAGTCTTCAGGCTAAATCTGTCGACAATATTTTCTGATTAATTTAAGACTTTTAAAAAAACCTGACGGAGTTGACGGAGACGTGGGACGAACATTTGATATGAGATATTTAATAGAAAATATAAATTAAAATTAACTGTGTATATTATTTGCTATGTTGTTGACAATCTACTTTAATTTAGTATGTATATTTATGTGATTGTGAAAGTATTAGACACTTTTTTGGCAGTTTGAAATTGTGGCCACTTGCTGGGGACAGGCTAAATACAGGCCTTTTTGGGTACAGGGCCTGCTTTTAACTAATTCAGATGGAATATGAAAACAATTATAATTAAATTAAGGGCATAATAATACACAACTGTATTACACTTAACTTTGCAAGTGCTTTTATTTTTATGAATTAATTATTTTTTTACATAAAATAAGGCTCTTATGTGTGGGACATGTTTTTTCCACTTTTGTCCCTCATCTCAAGAATGAGTGATATGTTGTGGCAGCTGTCATTTGACCCAATATCTGAAAGGGATTGCTTGAGACCTTGAATTAAATCTGTCACTAATATTTGGTACTGGTAGACTGCTGAAGTATAAAAACACACACACAGACATTGTGCAGACGTTGGTAAAAAAAATCACACCTGTGTGAAGTGAAGGGCGCTCTTATCACTTATCTTATCACTTTTGACTTCAATGTTTGTGTTTCACAAACACAGAAAGCTGGACATAGGAGGGACTAGTGCCCCTCAAAAACAGGCAGGCCTTTGTCCACGGCCCACTCCCATGGCACCGCCACTGTGGACTGTATGATTGGAGGGTGTATGAATGTGTGCCTGTATGTGATTGGAGGGTGTATGAATGTGTGCCTGTATGTGATTGGAGGGTGTGTGTGCCTGTCTGAACTACTGCAATGTCCTATTCTTTTTGCTCTGGAGACCTTCTATCTCACAGAACAAAAGGGAGAAAAGAATATGGATAAACTGCAAAGTAAAGAGAAGTTTGAGTCATGAATTGTCTCTGCATCAAAGGGTTTACCTTTTCCCTTCAACTTGCTCTTGTAACTCTCCCCAGTACTGAGGAACTGAAAGAATCACAAAAACACATTTCTGTCTTAAAATGTAGCCACATGATCCCTAGAGTCTGGGGAACATACAGCGGAAATAGGCGAACATTCGGCAAAAATAGGCAATTATACAAGCACTATTTACAAAAAAGAAAAAGAGGTCAATGCAAGCAAGAGATAATGAATGGCTAGTTGGTCATTGTTGATAAATAAATCACAGACAGGGTGATTAACCACCAACACAAGCAGAGGTGGCATAATCACAAAAAACACTCTATAGCCACTTGCCCTTGGGCCATTTGTGCCCAAAATGTGCTGACCTCATATTTGTGATGACGGCTATGGCCATTTATAGCCCAAAGAGTGTTGTTTGTGCAAACTAATAATGCTTGGAATGGATTCAGAATCATGAAACCCCCATAGTTTGACACGTCAAATGCTACTTAAAGCATAATGAAGTTTTGTCATTTTTGACATGCTTTTTGCCTTATGGTATATGGTCACATACGTATAAACCCCTATAAAACAAATTGCTCAATGCTGACAGCCGGTCAGCAAGTTGATTCATGAATGTACTGTGTGTACAGTACAGTATATAGACAATATTCTAGGCCAATAAAAAAAATATTATACCAAATGTTCCACTCCACACCCCTGTGCTGCCGGAACCGAGAAACCTTATACATAACACCAGCATGATTAACCCTAGAACACTAAACACGGGTGATTTTCACCCAAACAATTATATTTTTGTGATATTCATAATGTTGCTGATAAGATAAAAAATCCCATACACCCACAATGGACTTTTCCCCCCCTCTTCCGTCTTTCTCTTCTTCACTGAACCATTCTCACATGTCCCAGGAATTGAGTGGAGAAGTTCCCGCAGCTCAATTTTTATTTTTTAGGGATATTTTTAAAATATGGACATTTTTCAGATTTTGCCCCCCCCCCCCCCATGATATCTATTTGTGTGTGAAACGTAATGATGAAGTACCTCAAATTGCCAGGTATTGCTGTACTTGATGAGAAATATCTTTAATGGAATATTTTACATATTCATACAGTATGTAAAGTTATGGCAATCCATCTTTAAAGCATAGCAGATGCAAAGCATGTACAGATGATGGAGTACAACTTCATCAGAAGGAGAAAGAAGCAAAGATGAAGGAAAGCATATCTGAATCCTGAATGAATCCTGTGTTTTCCCTCCATTAGTTGAAATGTGTCGAGTCAATTACAGAGCATTCAAATACTGGAGCGTGCTTCAGGACACACAAATTGTTCTATTCTTATGTAATATTATTGTGTTGATAATTGACATGGGGAATGTGTTTTTGGAGGATTAATGTGTCATTTCGTATTATATATTTATAACCCGTTTGGGGGAACCTGCAAGTGATGAAGGGGGTATTGAGTTGATTGAGCTTGGTGTTACAAATAAAAGAGTGCTGCTACAGAAGGTTTATGTGATTTTTTTCTTCTCCTTCATCTTCTTCTTCCGCCAAAAATTGCTACCTTGAAACTACTACTACTAATAATAGCTCAAATTTATATAGTGCTTTTCTAAATACCCAAAGCGCTTTACATAAGAACAGGAACAGACTTTATTAGGGAAAAAACAAAGCAAAACATAGCAGATACAACAACAGTACAAGGTTAAAAAGATAAAAGGATAAACGAGGGAAGGGGGGGACATCCTAACCAGACCTCAGATGGGGAAAGCTATCCTGAAGAGGTGGGTTTTGAGTGAGGTTTTGAATGAGAGGGCTATGCCAAACGATGAGGATGCAAAGCCCACAACTATTGGCCAAAGGATGGCGCATTGGCGCTATAGCACTCAATTGAAAATGAAAACTTTGAACAGACATAGCTCATGAACCATCAGCAATAACACTTGATACACATTATGCGCCTCCTCATGACGAACAACTTTCCTGTTCTGACTTTCGACCGCTGACCTTTAGATCACCCACCATTTTGAATTATACTACCTTCTGTCCTGAGCTATTTATGTGACAAAGGAGTTTGTTGACATGTAGGAACAGATGAAAAGGATTTATCTCTCAACTGTATGCATTTTCACCCTCTAATCATGTAGCCTAACGGATGAAATAAGGTACCAGAATATGAATACTTTGTCAGTTGGGCGGTTATCCATGTGTGCTGCACGTCGGCAGGCACCTCTGGCTGGCATGAGCCTTAACCTTTGCTGTACTTTGTGAAATAAACCATCATGAGCGAACATTACTCCATCTGCCATCTGCTGTGTCTCAACTTTCTCTGTGCTCTCCAGTTTTTGGCAAGTCTCTTTTGCATGGTAGGACTAGGGTGTCCTTTAAAATAATATACGACAAGGGTCATGCCAAATAGCACTGAAACCAGCCTTACTCCAATTGGCCAAAGGGGAGACGCTATAGCAATCGTTTGAAAATGAAAACTTTTAACAGGCATAACTCATGCCTCGTTTGGCCAAAAGCCCCATATGGACCTTGTTTATACAGCATGTTAATGTTTCTTATTGCTTGGCCCCGTCTTATCGCTGCTTGCAGCTATATACATATACTTTATGTAATCTCATCACCTGCAATTAAAAAAATGCTGAGTGAACTATTTCATAAAGTGACTTCTATGATTTCATGCTGTACATCATTACTACACAGCCGCACAGTATCCAGGAGTATGGAGTATAGAGGGGGCAAATTGTGCAATAGACAAATATAATAGTACATGTCATTTAGTTTAAATCACTGTGCATACAACCTTGGCAAAAGCAATCATATATTGCAGGTAAGCAATAGATAATACGATATTTATAATAGCGTTTGGTAGAGTGCGTGTTATGTGTATTTAAGTGTGTTTACACATAAGAAATTTGACTGAGGCTGGTGCCTGTCAACAGCAGCAACAAATAATTAACTGTAGAAATAATACAGAGGCCATTAGAAGAACATGAATATGAGCACTGAAGATTATTCAAATTCATAGCGTAGCCAGAGAACATACTCATTACAATATACTGTATGCATACACTAGCCATAATCTTTCTAGACAGTGTTAAACCTCCACTGAAGCTTGGCCAGTGACTCAGCACGAGGTCAGCTGTGTTGTGCAGATCAAAGTCTGTGTGTGTGTGTGTGTGTGTGTGTGTGTGTGTGTGTGTGTGTGTGTGTGTGTGTGTGTGTGTGTGTGTGTGTGTGTGTGTGTGTGTGTGTGTGTGTGTGTGTGCGTCTGTGTGTGTGTGTGTGTGTCTGCACACGCACGTGTGCGTGCGTGTGTGTGTGTGACTGCTATCTCTGCTGTGCAGCCCTTCACCCTATAGGCACTAGCTGAGTTGACAGACCTGCAGAGTGCACCCTTACACTAGACACCGACAGCCAGACATCCCACTTGGCTATGATGTGTGCGCGTGTGCACATGTGTGCACATGTGTGCACATGTGTGTGTGTGTGTGTGTGTGTGTGTGTGCTTGCGTACATACTGTATACAGTATACAATATGTATAGTATATACAATGTAAAGTTCAAGTTGTGGCAGGTGGGTGGTGTCTGTCGTGGGCGCGCATATCTGCATATGGACCGACGTGAAGTGCAGGCTGATGTCATGTTGGGGTTATTGATGTCATGTTGGGGTTATTGATGTCATGTTGGGGTTATTGATGTCATGTTGCCGGGGTTATTGATGTCATGTTGCCGGGGTTATTGATGTCATGTTGGGGTTATTGATGTCATGTTGCCTGGGTTATTGATGTCATGTTGGGGTTATTGATGTCATGTTGCCTGGGTTATTGATGTCATGTTGCCGGGGTTATTGATGTCATGTTGCCGGGGTTATTGATGTCATGTTGGGGTTATTGATGTCATGTTGCCGGGGTTATTGATGTCATGTTGGGGTTATTGATGTCATGTTGCCGGGGTTATTGATGTCATGTTGGGGTTATTGATGTCATGTTGCCGGGGTTATTGATGTCATGTTGGGGTTATTGATGTCATGTTGCCGGGGTTATTGATGTCATGTTGGGGTTATTGATGTCATGTTGGGGTTATTGATGTCATGTTGGGGTTATTGATGTCATGTTGCCGGGGTTATTGATGTCATGTTGCCGGGGTTATTGATGTCATGTTGCCGGGGTTATTGATGTCATGTTGCCGGGGTTATTGCGCTGACAACGTCAGTGTTGATCAACGTGTTCAGGCTGATGTCATGTTGCCGGGGTTATTGATGTCATGTTGCCGGGGTTATTGCCATAGAGTTATTACTCTATGGTTATTGCGCTGACAACGTCAGTGTTGATCAACGTGTTCAGGTTTCGGTACCATCCTGCCTCACTCCGTCTAGTCTCTTGAGAGACTGTTGTAAGAGAGGGTGCCATTCTTTATGTTTTGACGATGGGTTCTCAGATTGCTCTCCGTCTAGTCCCTCTAGCCCTCACTCCATACCTCCCCCACTCTCTCTTGCACACTGATCGAGCACCCCCTCCCCCACACACACACACACACACACACACACACACACACACACACACACACACACACACACACACACACTCTCTCAATCTCGCTATGTCCGTATTTAGGTATAATCAATTCCCACTAACATCTGCCAATACAGAGGTACCTGATGTTAGTGGAAATTGTGACGTCAGACACAACAGAAGCCGTTGCCTGTCTATTACTGTGATGACAACGTGTCGTGAACCCATTACATGAAGGAGGGAAAACAGTTTCGACCAGTGGGCTCGACCCACGGGCTTGTGCACAGAGGTAGTTTGTGATGTAGACAAAAAAAGGACGCAACTATGGATGTGAAGGGGACCTAGACACTACTACGCATGCCATGCATGGGGCCCTCGCCCCAAACACGGAAGCAGAAGGAAAGAGGGAGTATATGCACTGGGTGAGCAGCTTCATCTTTATAACTATAATGGTATTCCACGGACAAGACAGAGCAACAAACCAGACACCGCCCTCATCACCCTAACCCAACCCTGTTTATGCAGCTTAAATTGCTCTACATTTCTGTGCGTTGGTGTGCCAGGAGGCCTGTCCAACAAGTCCTTCCCAGAGTAGATGACGGTGAAGGAGAGGTCTGCTCCTCCAGCCAGACTCTGCTGATCCATAAAAGGCCTGGGGCACATCGACCCACAACCGACCTCGCACTATATGGACACAACAATATCAATAAAGCTGTAGCCGAAGGAAAACATACCACAAGGCTTGTGTATGAGTGTGCATTCATTCATCTGCGTGTGTGTGTGTGTGTGTGTGTGTGTGTGTGTGTGTGTGTGTGTGTGTGTGTGTGTGTGTGTGTGTGTGTGTGTGTGTGTGTGTGTGTGTGTATGTGCGCGTGCGTGCATGCATGTGTGCGTGCGTGCGTATGATAGAGAGAGAGAGAGAGAGAGAAAGAGAGAGTACAGTGAATTACAATTGCAGCCAACAACCCCCTTTCTCTGGCTTTAGACTTAACTCATTACCAGACAAAACTTCACCGGACACAGTAAATTCGAGGGGATTATTCTCTCATTCATCCGTGAGTCCCATCTGGGGGGGGGCATGTTTATGCCACTGTTCTCAATTAGAATAGAGTACTCAAGTCTGACATCACTGCCGCTAGAGAGCACAATTTCCCTGGTTTGTGGGGTTATTTGTTGTATTCAATCTTAGATCGGCTCATATAAGAACAGTGTTCCAAAAATAAACAAATCAGCCAGGATTTTCTGTCAGGGGGCTGGCTCTGAATATTTTATGATATCCATTCATATTTGATACAGACTGTTTCTGGAGAAAGTTACACTTCCAGGTATGAAATCAATGCCGCTAGACAAGCTACTAAAATTGGTTAAGCTCCGTCAAGATATCAAGCAGTATGTTGTATGCGATGACGGGCAGCAGCTAAGAAATGGAGTCTTCGGGTTGTTTGACTCGTTTCTAAGGTTTGTGTCAAACACTAGCTAAAGGAATTAGCTTAACTTTGCTTTATCATCAGCGCTAGCTATAGCTAGTGTTAACCCACGTTAACACTCGCTAGTAAGCAAAGCAAAGCAAAGCAAAGTTACTATGTTTACCCAGGGTAACTGGACTAAGCTCAATAACTTGTTTACAGCCAGGCCCTGCTCATAGAACATTTCATGGTAGGGGTTCAATGCCTTGCTCAAGGGCACTTCAGCGGTGGTAATTTGAACGTAACGGTCCGGGGATACGAACTAGCAACCTTCCGATATCAAGACCAAACCGTTCGGCCACCACTGCCACTGCTGCCACCACTGCCCTAGTGTTAACTATAGCTAAAAAGAAACATCTGAGGCGTGCTCGAAGCTATTCCCTAGCCTCATTCGATGACAACGTTTGACGAGGATGTTGAGCAGCAGCGTCTCCCAGACCAGACCACCCTGCGTTAGACCCGTGGCCCAGCCACAATCTACAAAACAATGCTAACACCACCTCCTCCCAGATGAGCAGTGTGTACACTCAGTTGGGCGCAAAGCCTAAATCGACTAAGTCCGACAAACCTTCGGCTACAGCTAGCATGGCGCAGGCAAGCCGCGGCTCTACAGAGCACTCTTGCCGAACCAGCACCTCCCCAGGAGGACCTACCTTGGCCCCCGGGCCCCCCTGGACCGCTCTTGGGGCGGTATCATGGATGGCGGTATCATGGATGGAGCTCTTAGTGATAACGAAGGCGGTCGGGGGGGTAGGACCAAGGGATTTGGGATTTGTTAATAAACATTTTGGTATTTGTTTATAAACATTTGTGATTTGTTTATAAACATTTGTGATTTATTTATAAACATTTTGGGATTTGTTTATAAACATTTGGGATTTGTTTACAAACATTTGGGATTTGTTTATAAACATTTGGGATTTGTAAGTCTCATGGGGGGGGTAGGACCACTACCAGTTTACCTGTAGTAAGTCTCATGGTCGGGGGGGTAGGACCAAGGGATTTGGGATTTGTTTATAAACATTTTGGTATTTGTTTATAAACATTTGTGATTTGTTTATAAACATTTGTGATTTGTTTATAAACATTTGTGATTTGTTTATAAACATTTTGGGCTCTGTATAATATGTTGCCTAGGGCCTCAAAAGGCCTAGAACCGGCACTGACGAAGGGAGTGTATAGTCTCACATGGTTCAAATAACTGGAGGTTATATGATAACCGTGGTTATTTAACCAAAACATTTACGATAGATACGCCGGGTGGCCCTTCTCACTTGCTTGAGCAGAAGAAAAGGGTGAGAAGCGGAAGTCGCGGCAGGGTTTTATGCCCTTGCACGGGAGCGCCCCGCATCATCGCCCAAAGAGCCCGAGGCCTTACGGGTACAGGCCTCGTGATTGTATGGATTTTTCTGTAAATAAGAACAATTGGGATGTTCTCACATGCGTATCTATCGCAAATGTTTTGGTTAAATAACCACGGTTATCATATAACCTCAGTGAAAACACAGTTCTTAATCTTATATGAGATGTCAGGACTATGGGCATTTCTGCAGTGCAGTATAGGGCCACGTGTTCCAACATGAGAGCAGTCCTGGAATAGACTAGAGTCCACAGATAGATAGAAAAATAAACTATAGGAAAGGGCACTCATAAGAGATATTTCTACCACGCTATAGTTGCTAAGCCAGGGTTGTGTAAGGTGAGGGTTGCACATCAGGACATGAAGAAGCTGAAGGGAGTAGCATTTCTATGAAATATGTTTTCACATTAGTGTTGCCCCAGACATGAAAGTCCATTTGGAGCATTTTTGGTGGAAAAAGCATGTTTCTGCAACATTTGAAGCATTTGTGTAGAATTGTATTTCGCTCTGTTGTATTCAGAACGGAACATGAAAAACCGGAATGAGGCATGCTTATCACATTTCAGAGATAATGTGTACTGTCTCAGTTAGAGTTATATTGAGTAAGAAATGGGTAAATTCACATTCTTTTAATTGCACAACCTATGGCTATAGGCCAAAATATAAGGATCCGATATGACATTTTTTGGGGTGGAGTGTCCTCATTGGCCTACTGAGAGTGTATATACCTGGGGTGGAGTGTCCTCATTGGCCTACTGAGTGTATACCTGGGGTGGAGTGTCCTCATTGGCCTACTGAGAGTGTATACCTGGGGTGGAGTGTCCTCATTGGCCTACTGAGAGTGTATACCTGCTAGGTTTCACACCGGTCGGTCTAACGGAGAGTAGTTTCACAGAGAAACAGACAGACAGAGAGAGGGGGGAGGGGGGCTGGCAGAGATGACTATTTGATGTATAGCTCTAATTGGACTTAAATAAATAATTTATAATTGGACTTACATACACTAAATTGATCGCCTACTAACTGGACCCCAGAGAAATAACCCCCTCAGCAAGCTCCATGGGAGACCCGCGCACACACACACACACACACACACACACACACACACACACACACACACACACACACACACACACACACACACACACACACACACACACACACACACACACAACAATAAACACAAAACATTGAGCGCAACGAAAGCAGAAAAAAATCACACCCGTGTGAAATGAGTGATGCAACTCTGTGTGGGGGTCCCCGGGGGGTCCGCAGAAGTTTCAGACCCACAGGGAACCGGCCCGGTTCCGTCGAGCCGCTCCACTTTCAAAACAGTCGAGAAATTACGGAGTTACCATGTGGGGGTCCCCGGGGGGTGCCTGGGGGTCCACGGAACATCCAGAACACCAGGAACGTGCCCAGGGGGCTGGCCTGGTTCCGGCCAGCCGCCCCGTGTCCGAAACGGTCGAGAAATAACAGAGTTACCATGTGGGGGTTCCCGGGGGAAATGACAGAATTACCAACCAAGCTATTTTTCGTTGCTTGGACAGACAGACCCAGGGGGACAGACAGACCCAGTGACAGACAGACAGACCCAGGGACAGACAGACAGATAGACCCAGGGACAGATAGACAGATAGACCCAGGGACAGATAGACAGACCCAGGGACCCACATAGCTGTGAAATGGAGTGGTTGCACCACTCAAAAAGGGCAGGGTAAAACACTGTGTAGGCCTATATATATTTTTCAAAAATGCTGAAACTGCGCTCCAATAAATCATTGCGAATGATGTTTACTTCCTGGAATGAGTGAACTATGTATCCCAGCATAAGTAAGGAATAGCCAGCACTCCCAAGTCCTTCTGGTATACTTTAAATTCATAATGCGCATATCGCTGAAGAAGGCTTGACATTCCTCCCACCCCAAAACCCTTGCAGAATAAGGTCTAAGGTCCTGATGCCTGGCTGTCTTTTGCCCCCTCGGGTGCTTTGCGTACAGCTCCTGGTCGCTGTGGTCAAAGCTGCGGTAGAAAGATCAGCTGAAAGGGACACTAAAGAGGTGCAAAGTCAACCCCACAATGACCCGGAGTTATAGCTGCAGCAAATTGGCCACGTTGGCGGTCCTCATGCCATAACGAGGTCGCACACCTTGAGGAGAAGCGCATGAAACAATGGATGGTGCAGCACCAGCGAAGACACTGCGACATCGTGCTGATCCAGCACTATCGCAGGCTCCTGTTCCCGGCCTCACGTGTCCCACCTGGGGCAAGAAGATGTACAGTACAGCATGTGGTTCTAATTCTGTATCAGACTTCACAGGCATGTACATCTTTGCCAGTGAGGACAGACAGGGAGAGAGAGAGAACTTTTTCTTTCAGAAATATGTGATGGCTGGCACTCAGGTGGTGCAGCAGGGCAGGGTTCCTGTCCATTACCGCATGCAGAAACCAAGGCTTTGCATCCTGGGCTTGAACTGTGAAGAGAAGGCTGTGCTGCCATGCAACACGCTCTGTGTACTCATGGGGAGGATCCTCACTGGCAGGTGAACCAGTGGCAGGTGAACCAGTAGGGGAATTCAGGGATTTGCATGATTAAATTGGGAGAAAGGGAGAGAAAACATTTGCATATATGAAGTTGCAATGTGATGCCTGGGAACACTGGTGCTGATTACAGCTAGTTGAAAAGGTCAGAAAGATTCAATGTGCCCCCAATTATCATTTGATATCGAGTGTGATGTGGTGAAACTCAAAATGGCTCCTCTGATCAGTGGTGGAAAAAGTACTGACATTTTGTACCTCGAGTATCAATTCTGCAATACAGAAATACTCAAAAGTAAAAGTACAAAAGTATTGATATCAAAATGTACTTAAGTACCAAAAGTAGAAGTACTGTTTATGCAGAAGGTCTCATTTAAAGTTTTCAAAATCTTTTGAAAATAGCAGATCTACAAGCTCACAGTGCAGTGCATAGCGAAGCATTGTGAGCTTGTAGATCTAAAGCTGTCAAATAAATGTAGTGGAGTAGAAGTAAAAGTATTGGAAATTCGAAATACTCAAGTAAAGTAGGCCTTAGTACAAATATCTCAAAATGTAACTTAAGTATAACAAAAAACATTGCATGGATGCACCTGGGACTGGCTGTCACCCGCCTCTCCGTTGGTCACCAGTAACTGTACTTAGTTACTTCCACCACTGCCTCAGATCATGTGATCATATTACACATATCGTACTTGGATACTGAATGGTTTACTGTAAGTAGGCTATGCATTAAAGAAGACCAATAGAGAGAACAGAGAACAGTATACTGTACTGTAGGCAGATAATGAACGCTTCTAAGGAGAAAGAGATATTGCAGTCAGACAGCTACCCAGAGCCTGTGTCTGTTGGGAGACGACTCCTGATCGTTTTATGCAGTATATGAGCTGGGTACTGTACTACTATAAACATGCTTGTCATGAGTGGTCTGACACACCGGATATTTATCATCAGGATAAAGAAAGTGTGGATGACAGAATTTGTCATAAATACTCCCCCTTCTGCCATGCTATACAGTAATATCCTTTGTAATATTCTCCCAACAAAACACCCACCAGCTATCCACCAACTGTAGCGTTAGCAAGCTACTAAACTCATCATTGACATTTTGAGGATTAATTTGTCTGTTGTGTGTAATAGGTTTCTTCTCTCCTATATCTCAACTGGATAATACTACATTCAGACAGATTTTTCTCCATGTTTTATTACAGTGGTACTCAAAGTGGGGTCTGGGAAGACCCACGTTGAGCCCCAGTCCTTGTCTTTTTGATTGATTGATTGATTGATTGATTGAAGTATTTATTAACAGTTTGCAGAATTACAGTACATTTCAAGCACAACTCAATACAAAAACTGTTAACTGTGAGTGGACGACATAAAGCATTACACTTGTTTACAAGAGGGTCCACCGTTTTCAATTCATCATAACATTTAGAGACGTACAAATATACACTTCTATAGCCAAAAGCAGGAAATCATCATAAAGGAGGGAAAAAGGGGGAAAACAGTGAGGGGAATTTTATCTTTTCGTGTGATAATATTGTCACCCACTCTAACCATAATTGATTCAGTTTTTTCCATGTGTAAAGATAGTTTGTTATCAGTGAGCCAGGTACAGATTCTACAGAGTTCAGAGCTCTAACCATTATTTATTTTGTGGCAAGATACTTTTCAACCTGTTCATAGACAATTTTTTCCATCACTTTCGAGATGGAGCTAAGAATAACTTGCTCCCAGTCAGGTTAGCAATAACTTAAGCAGAATAGCACCATTTCCAAATGTATGCTCATAATGTGTCATAATGTTTTCAAAAGATTTTTATATTTGACCAAGAGTATCTATACTTTCATAATTTGAAACAAAGTACTGGAGTTGAGTACTTTCTTTGTCCACCACATACACTGACTATACAGAGCCTTGCTCCATGGTGTGATGCCTCCTAGGCAGGATTAGAGGCCTTAACATGCATACAACCGCTGCTCATCCACCAAGCATTTCAGAGAGAAAAGAAAACCAGCGATTTATGTCTAATGTTTGACTACATTTTCTTTCCACCCAAGTGGCACGCGGCACACTGTTGTTTTAAGGGAATAAGGACTTTAAGATGTGAAGTAGCCACAGCGGGAAGCTGCACACCAAAGTGCTGTACATGAATGTCAAAGAAAGATTAGTTGGTTGGTAGACTATGAAAAAAAGCCTGAAGCATGAATGAAATACTTGGAGAGAAGACTCACATGGAGTGGCCTCATTCAATCTCCACTGAGATCAAACAGCGTTTAAGCTGTACTGGGCTATGGGCAAAGAACAGCTTCCAAGTTCCAGTGAATGCCTATGCCGAAACCGATTATGCAATAATCAGGCAACTTGCTAATTAGAAAAGGGGTGAATATTGAGGACGAAAGTCGAACGAACACACACACACACACACACACACCATGTCTTTCATGTTGATTCCCTTCTCCAGGCAAAAAAGTAAATGAGCCAAAGGGAGACTAAAACAAACAAAAAAACATACATTTTACAACAGACAGACAGAGACAGACAGACGACAAAAATAACAACGCTTTGTGTGCCCACACAACACTTTAAAAATAGTGACCCAAGGTGCCCAATTTATTTTTGTCTTTTTTTATGAAAATCACAAAATAATGATGAGTCAAATGCAGAGCCTATAGGTAACCTACTGAAATATTGAATTTGTTACCTGCTGAGACAATGCTTCATTATCTGAGAAAGAATAGAGTTTTCCGCCAAATTTGAACAAGGCAAAGCGACTTTCTGTATTGCGTCCCACACACACCATTTTGCAGTACAATGTTTTGAACTTTGTGTGCACGTGTGTGTGTGTGTGTGTGTGTGTGTGTGTGTGTGTGTGTGTGTGTGTGTGTGTGTGTGTGTGTGTGTGTGTGTGTGTGTGCGTGCAGCATATGGCAACAAATGAGAGCAAAGCAATTATCCTTTAGTAATGCTTGACTAACTCCCTATGCACCACGGCAAACATTTAACCGATAAAACAGTTAACAAAATAAATAGAACACGTACTTCCAAAATGTAGGGCAGGACCAAAAAAGACAAATTATGATTAAAAAATATAAAAGTCCACACATTGCAATGTACAACAGTCAGTTGTAAATTTTGCCTAAACAAGCCATTTCCTTGGAAGGGAATGCAAAACACGCTTGTATTTTACTCCAGTTGACTTGCTGGTATTTGAAGGTTACACATTCAATGCAAGTGCAAGTGAAAATTACAAAAAATTCCTTCACCTCCATTTTCATGAGGCTGATCAAAGGGTAAACACTGTGTGCAATAAACTTTGAACTTCACTTTGAACTTCAAAATATGGATTCATGTTTTTAAAAGTGATGCCTGTGGCCATTTGCGTTACAATCTCTTTTCACATCAAGCAGTATATGGAATGGGTCTTCATCAGTATGAGAACTCGTACTCAAGCAGAGATGTAATGACTACATCTTGTGATGGGTTCACACTTCCCTCACTTAATTGCCTTGAAGAGCAACACTACTGTATGTACAGACATGTTTAACACAAACCATGGGTTTCTAACCCCCAAAACCCCCCAAAACAGCCCTAGGGGAGACCGTGCTTTTACTGTGGCTGCCCCTAGGCCCTGGAATAGCCTTCCTCTTTACATCAGATCCGCCCAGTCCATTGAGACTTTTAAGTCTCTGCTTAAAACCCATTTTTTCGACCTAGCTTTTAATCACAACCCAGTTTAATTTCCAACCTTTCATTTTGAGCACCTCTTACCTTATGCCTATTATACCCACTTGACATTGATGTATTGTTTTTATATGATTGTATTGCTGTTGCTATATGTTTTTTCTTGACTTGTACAGCACTTGGTCGATGACAGTCGTTTTCAAATGTGCTTTATAAATAAAGTTTGATTTGATTTGATGGGTTTCATCCTCACGGTTATCATGATTGGTAGACAGGTTTTGATGAGGGGTTGGAAAGCGGCGGGGAGTCCCTCGTTTCATGAGTGGAGATAGGCAGATACAGAAATCTCCATATATGGGACACAGACAGATGGGTGGAACGGGTACAACGGGTATTACATAGCCGGGTGGGGCATGGATATCCAACTTCCATCGTTACCGACTCGGTGCCCTACAGACAGGCACTGGTCTAGTATCTGTTATTGACTTCATGGTCATCCTTTGGTGTAAATTACACTGCGTTAACGGGCAATTACGGGAACTGTATTTTGCCCATAAACCTCAAGTTTAGCGGGCATATACATGTAATATACGGTAATATACAGATTTGATGGTACAATTCGGGAGTTTGTTGGAAAGATTAACAGGAGTTTCCTGTAATATACACATCCGTATTCCAAGTTTTTTGCGCAGTGTTACAAATGAAAGATGTCTGCAAGAAAATATGAATAGATCAACTACTCAAACTATCTGTGCCAATAAAGTAATGGTCTTCATTAAGAGTCAATACAGTACAAAACAGCTAAACAGGATGCATTGAAATGAGTTGATCATTAAAGCAGATATTCCAATTAAACATCTATATCATTTCAGAATTGCAAACTCAAAGATAAATTCCTGAGCAGTTCGGTACAGTATAGCTGACTACTGACTGCTGTTTTCTTCTCTACAGTCTGAAAATCATAATTCTAATGCATGTTGATTTATTCTCTCCCCTGTGATCCTTTAATTCAAGATGCCATTTTGCTTGTCCATCATCCACAAAGAGTGTTGGGAAATAATTCACTGGTGCGCATACAGATAGAGGTATTGAAGTCAGTGGGAGACGAAGGCTAACCAAATCTGACTGGAAACATGGAAAATGCAAATATTACATCAGGTTTCTATGCTAAGGCACTCTCCTTTAGAACCCCACGCACCGTTGCTGGCCTAGGATCAAGTCTCTCTTTTTATTTATTTTTATCTGCAATTATGCAGTCGATGTGTCCAAATCATTATACTGTACGTGAACATACATTTTCAAATACTTTAATAATGGCATCTAGTACAAACACCTTGCATTGCAATGCATTGTATAAGCTTGTAGATGTTTTATTCATTTATTACATTTTTTTAATGGCTTAAGTGGCTATGCATTATTCATTAGTTTACTAGTCAATTCTTCGTTGGTGTCCGGGTAGCTCAATTGATATAGCCATTGGACCACAATCATGGATTTGATCCCAGGCACCGCCAACTCATGCAGCGCATGATTAGCACAGCTTGGGTGCAGCAAGTCATGCAGTATAAGTACTGGTACTGGTAGCATCCTGTCTGATGATATAGGTGTGCCACTCCACCTCCATGGGGTCTAGCAGCGCATTGTAGCAGGGATAGACTGCCTCTCGGACCAAATTCAAATACATTTGAAATTCATAACAAATCGGGGGGGCTATAGGGCTAGGACTCTCCAAAATTGGGATCAGTCCCACAAAATATGGCATTGGACGGGCTCTACTGCATAATGCATACTGTAGCATCTTAAATACAACAAAGGGGAAATGGACATCCCACTGTCCTTAACCAAACATGACTTTAAATGCATGGATACGGACAGTGAGAAGCCACATGTGCTGCCGGGTTGCATGGATACAGACAGTGAGAAGCCACATGTGCTGCCGGGCTGTCCTTAACCAAACATGACTTTAAATGCATGGATACGGACAGTGAGAAGCCACATGTGCTGCCGGGTTGCAGTCCCTTGTTCTGGCAGACTGTGAGCTGTATTATTCCAGAAAGTGCCATCCATCTCTGCCAAAGCAACATGGCCGCCAGCACAGTAGACAGGGCTAACGATGGGTGCCAGACCGTGCATACTGCATACGTTTCCCCTTCCATATGCCACATAATAAAGCCTATACAGCCTGCATGGCCTGAGTGAGACAGTGCCTCTATCTCCCCTGAGGCCTGACAAAATTATTGCATTACTCCCACCAACACCATATATCTGCTACAGGTGATGTTTACTGCCTCCATAAGAGACCGGAGCCAATAACCTTCTTGTTCCATCCATGGTTCACAACAATGACCTATTATATAGGTGTGTACGCACGCACGCACGCATGCACGCACACACGCACGCTGCACGCACACACATGCATAAATTAGTAAAGGGAAAATGTTTTTCCAGGGTTTACAACACAACAAAAATGCAAACTACTTGGCCCATCTAAACTGCAAGGTTAAATGGGATAAGTTTAAAGAGAGTTCATCTTCAGTGGCTAAGCTTTCAGAAAGCCATAAAGCTGCTATTGAGAAGAACAGATCATAATCGTGAGGCTACTGTCTAAATTGGGATTGCCTATTTGTGGAAACAGGGAGTGAAATTACTTGAGATTTGCGGCTTTTTCTCAAAGAATTATTCTAATTTTAAAAGCATACAATGAATGCATTAAAGCAATGAACATGGGACTGGAGATGGGTGGACTGAAACATATTGCAATAGTTGCCTAAAGACGTTACTGTATGTCTGGTCACGTTTCTAGTGTGCAGCAGCACATCAAAAACACCCACAAATGCCCAGCATACATACCTGCCAACCTCAGACCATCAGATACACAGAGATTTATTTGAAGGGGGGGGGTGTGTAATATACGGTATTCTGGTGTATGATACATATGGTACACATGCTGAACACATTCCTGAACATAATTGATAAACTGTACTCTGTGTTTCCACAGCCGTCAAACCATCATTGATTTGGCGATGCATCGCAATTCCGGTGTGTAACCAAAGGCAAAGGCCATCGGGATCAGACGGCCTTTGCCGTGTGTCTTCCCCCCATCTCTCTCCCCATTTCCTATCAGACTACTTTCATCCTATCAATAAAGGCAGAACAACTGAATGTGAGTGGCATAAGAATTCAATTGGGGATAAAAAAAAGGGGGGAGGGGGGGGGATGATTGGCTACTCTAAAAGGTATAAAAAATAAATCACAGGGTGCCTGAGAGAAATAAGTAACGAGAACAACAATACATCATGAAAGCTTACATTCTGTAGTTTCATAATGTGTAGAAAGCAGAAAAATGACCATGGCCCCACAGTCATGAGCTGGGCGGTGCTTAGACACCCGCACGGCATGGGTTTGTAAGGAAATCAAGCGCTCCCCTTCCCCAGTACAGCTACAGAGATGCGGAATCAGCTGCGAATGATATAAAGTGATTGAAGGTGTGGGTTATCGGTGAAATTAACACCGGTCAAGTGGCGGTAACCAGCCAATCAGAATCAAGTATTGGGACTACGTTTTTCCCCCCCCAACTGCCGCCCTGGGCAATCTGCCGCCCTAGGCATAACCTATATGTGGCCTATATTATTATATACATGAGCCAGCCCTGAGCATAGCCTACGGATACTGCTTTTGATTACCCTCTAGTCCTCAACTGAACTCTCTGAAGCTGCTGTGATTATAAACAACCTGAAAGCTATCCGTTTTGAAATAGCCGATGAATAAAATATAGGACAGAACTGGTTAACGATAAAAATATTGTAAAACTTTGTGTGGAACTGTTGTGTTAAACCAAATGAAAGACAACTGCTAGAATAGCAGCACTAGCTCATATTATTAAAAAAATGGGTTACTATTCATTCTTAGGGTACTATACGTAGCTAAGGTTATATCTTGCCGTTTTCGAAGCAAAATGTTGTTCACACTAGTCGGGTGAAGAGGGTGGGGACAGAGTAGCATTCTGACACACCGCCATTCCGACTACGTGGCTTCCACTTACGGTTAGGGTCAGGGACAGGGTTAGTAATGCGGCACGTCGGAATGGCGATGCATCAGAATTCCGGTGTGTAACCAAAGGCAAATGCTGTGTGTCTTCCTCCCATCTCTCTCCCCATTTCCTGGCTGTCAGACTACTTTCATCCTATCAATAAAGGCAGAAAAAGCCAAAAATAAATAAATCAACTGAACCCAACAAAGTTTGAGAACATGCACTGCTCTATGAGGAAGGGGCAGAACAAGTTGTTCTTGGAAGGAGGCTGCTGCGATGTTCTACCAGTCTGTAGCAGCCAGTGTCCTCTACTTTGCAGTGGTATGTTGGGAGGGGGGGGGTTGGCGGGGGGCTGAAGGTGAACCGAAGGTGGTGAGGAGCAGGTTTAGCCACAGACCTATCCCTCCTCAGTACGCAAAGGGCATTGGCCAGTCCATTTTGCCAGTAGCCACTATAGGCTCCATAACCAAGCTTGACCCCGTTCAAAACTTTGCAAGACCTGTCCTTTTTCTTTTTTTTACTACCGATTCCTGCTTGGACTCTGGCGCACATGCACATGAACTAATAGGATGTGCATTGCCAAACTTTGACAGATGCCTTGGGCCAGCAGCTCAATGTCATATTATTTTTTATCTTCATTACTTGCGCAAACAGACCGCGCAAGTACTAGTTTCGACCCAGGGCCCGTACGCACCGTCCCAGCACTTTTGATGCGAATGCACCGTCCCAGCACTTTTGATGCGTATGCACCGTCCCAGCAAATGACGTAATGAATACTTGTGCCTGATACGGCAGTGATGCCAGTCTGCCAGATTACATACATGTACACATAGCAGCATTATCTTTAACTGCCTATGTATATGTACGGTAATTTAATTACATATACATAGAGGCAGTTCCTTTAATCCACCCGGCACTGGTATAACTGTAGCTGGTATAACTAGCTCTCAATTATGACGTAATACAGATGTGGATTGAAGGACCCAATGCCAGAGTGTAATTGGTTTTCGATGGTGACGTAATATACATAGCATTACCTTTAATCCTCCCGACACTAAAACATATCGTCATTACGTCACCACCATCGAAAACCATTGGTTTTATCAGGCACAACTAGTCATTACGTAATTTGCTGGGACGGTGCATACGCATCGAAAATGCTGGGGCGGTCCATACACATCGAAAATGCTGGGACGGTGCATACGGCGCAAAGTAACCACAGTAGGCTATACCGCTAATAACTAACTCTCAATGATGACGTAATAAAGATGTGGATTAAAGGACCCAATGCCAGAGTGTAATTGGTTTTCGATGGTGACGTAATGACGATATGTTTTAGTGTTAAAGGTAATGCTCCTATGTATACAGTTATGTAATCTGGCACCAGATCAGATTTGACAGTTTGTAGCGGTCGAAAGTACTTGTGCGCTCTGCTTGCGCACTAGTAAGTAAACAAGCAAGTATGCACTCGACAGAGTGCAGTTCTAGTTCTCATTTAATTTTGGTTCGGTTCTTGACTCTCCTTTAACCCGTTTCATTCTCAATGCTATTGCATGCTGCTATGACACCTGAATCTCATTCTGGGGATCAATAAAAGGTCCAATCTTATAATATACATCCATGTGCATCTCCACTAATGAGTACATGGAGGAGGCTTTCAGCATTAACGAGTTCTCTACAGAGAGCCTCCTGTCTTGTGAAGCACCCATCACTCAAATTGTGTAGCGTATATGACTAGAGTATAGACTGCCACCTCCTGTCATTACTCTGTGCACACTGCGGTCTTCTTTTTTTGTATTATAATTTTTATCCCACGATTTTGTAACCCATTTTTCACCCCTGTGTCAATTATCTAATGTGATCCTGGGCTCTATACACACCCTCCGCCAACCTGGGGAGAGCAACGGACTTTAACTCATGCTTCCTTCATGCATGAGTGTCCAAGTTGCTCCTTTACACCTGACAGGGGGGAGTTTCCCGGGTTGGACGTAGCGCGTGGAAGGAACACGTTATTCCAACCAGTTCCATTCCCCTCCGTCAGGCACCCTGGCTGGCCAGGCTGAGGCAGTTTAGAGACCAGGATTACTGCATGTTTTTGTGAGGGTACCTACCCTAGGGGACATGGGGAGAACATGCAAACTCATGCAAACACACAGAAAGGCCAACCACGCCTCGGGTATGGGCACTGATGAGGCGGAGGAGAGGACACGTCGCCAGCGCCCACAGCGTCCCCAGCGGGACACTGCTGTCTTCTAATCTTGCCTCACCTCATCTCCACTTCATGTGAATGCATGTGTGTGTGGTTTGTGTACACCGACGTAAAGTGTGTGCGTGTTACTGTGTGTGAGTGATGTGAATTTGAGCATGCACATAGGCCTACATGTAGGGCCTACATGTAGGCCTATGTGCATGCTCAAATTTGCCTACATTGTAGGCAATTGTGTGCGTGTGACTGGACTGCATGCGAGTGCTGTGTGCACATTTTGTGTGGGGATGTGTGCGTGCATGTTTACTCGAGTTGTGTGAGTGCATGCAGCCAGGTGAATGAGTGTTCACGGCACTCACACGGATGACTGCCGATCTGCACATTTGTGTACATGTGGGTTTCTCTACATCGCAAAGACGAAATTTGTCACAAGCCATTCAGCCCATAAAAAGCCTGAATTATACGTTGTGGGCTGGTGTCACGCATGTAAAAAAGCCAAGCTCAGTCTGTTTGTGAATGGATTCAGACTCAGAGTGCCAAGGATGAGAGAGTGGAAAGTGTGCACAGTGAAATTGTCCTCAACATACTGTATCATCATCAATATCAGACCACAGCTCATGTGGGCTCATACCCATGATTACTGTATAGTCAAGAACATCAAATGGGGACACTTCACACACTGGGTTCCCTTTGGAATTCCCCCTTTACAGCAGTTTGCTTGAAATCTCCATAGAGTATTATAAAGAAGAGTTATCTGCATAATGACAGACCACTAACACAATCATGACAACCTGCTTGCAAAGCAGATGATCAGGTTGAGTGTACATCATTTAGATTTCCCAGGTGGATTTGGAGGTGCCAGAGTGGGAACAGATAACAGCGATGAGGAATAGTTCTACCTTGAATTAAAGGTAGCCTTATATACAATGTGAGTGTGTGTGTGTGTGTGTGTGTGTGTGTGTGTGTGTGTGTGTGTGTGTGTGTGTGTGTGTGTGTACACGTGCGTGTATGTTTACGTGTACAGTACAGACAGACAGGCAGTCTGAGAGAGAGAAGGGGACTGTATGTTTACACATCAAACTTAATGCATAATTCATCAAGTGGGAATTCTCATTCCCACTTGCAGTGTCCATTAGGAAGGGTGTATGTAACATACGTATGAAACACAAGCTGCAGCAGCTCAAACGTTGGCCATCTAATACACTAGTGTCTGTGGGTGTGTGTGCGCTGTCAGTTTACAGACTGTAATCAGGTTAGAAGGAAGGTGACTGTCAATCATTTTCATGGCCCCATCCGTTTCTCCCCGTAATATTAACATTTCTCCCACAACAGACTTTCACCAATGTTGCAGATTTTCGGAATCTCAATCATTTCTTTTGCATATCTAAACAAAGGCATATTCATATTAATCCAAACTGGTGGATAAATGGCAGCATGGCAGGAAAGCAACCGTTGTTCAAGCAGAACTCCGCCCTGCTTGTCTGTATCACAGTCTGATAGTAAAATGTCCCTTGAGGATCAGTTGAATAAAGTCAACTCCTTTCATTTATAATTGCCACCTAGCTTGAGGAACCAAATAGAACAGGGTGCCACTTCACTCCATTATTGAACTCAAAGGGCTACCATGTTCAATTCGGTTTCGAATGGTGTTCTCGTTCTCCATTTACAGACCCTTCTGATGTTGAACACAATTACGCAGCGCTGTGGAAGTCCATACACCCTGAAGCAGACGTTGTCCTTCTGAGGACTCATATTCCATCGCTGCAGTGTCAAGCAGCCTCTGGGATTTGATCAGCAAGTCTTTTGTGTCATCTTTGTCTTCAGACGTTCCCATTTGCTCTATGAAGTCAACCCTGCATGAGGGATTTATGTGCTCTGTATGTCTTTCTTCACCCCCAAGGCCAGCCATGATGACATTTTCTTCCACTGCCACTGTGTGCCGACTGGCTGGGTCTTCGCCATACCCTATAAACATCAGCGGGCGGAGAGGAGAGTCTGTGGCCTCCAGCAGTCGAGTCCCACGCTCAGTTTAACTAACTCTGGGGCGTTCACGTGTGTTTGTCATCATCATCACCACTTAGATTGGAAATTGTGTTGTTCAAAAGCAGCTTAGAGTAAAAGGAACTTGCGAGGGGAGGCACCAGATTGATGACGGTATAAATAAGGCTATAAAAGCCTTGGGCTGTGTCTGAAATCATGCACGCTCTACTCACTACATAGTGCTCTATATAGTGATTACAGCATTTTGTAATGATAATTATTATACCCTATAATATAGTTAAATCATGAATTGTATAACCCACAAAGCATGAAAAGTAGGGTAAAACTAATGGGCACCATTGCAAACCCTACTACATACATATACAGTATAGCATCGTGTATTGAACTTTTACATTTTTTTATGTGTTCTCTATAAAAAAAAAATGGGGGCTTGCACCTCAAAAATGCTCCAAAAGTACAAAGGTGTGGCTACATTCCATGATTTCATCTATATGTTTTTTTTATATTTAAGATTCTTTAGACCACTAGACCTAAAAACAGGCAATAGTATGTAAAGTCACGTTTCTAGTGTGCTGCAGCACATCAAAGAGATCCATCCATAAACAGCATGGTACACTGCTTGGCATTCCTGAACATTATTGATAAACTACTGTACTGTTTTGCATATATATATATATATATATATATATATAAATATTCATTTCAGTAACAGATCCCGCTAAAGAAATAACCTGCCACTACTAGACCTAAAAACAGGCAACATGTAAAGCCAATTACTTGCTGGTCTGGCCTTATTTAAGGGCACATATACAGTAGCTTGGCTAATAAGCCAGACTAATATCACACAACACTGCCGGCAGGCAATTTTTTTTGCCAACGGCTGATTCGGTCTGGCTTATTAGCCAGGCTAATACAGTAGTTCCCTACAGAACTACTTATATTGGGGTAGGGACAGAGTAGGGAATAAGTGAGTGATTTTTGACTCGCCTCTGCCTTGATATTGTACTCATGTATGCCTCTCCGAGGGGCCAATTGGGGTCCTCAAAATCTGTAGAGGTCCTCCTTCAATCAGATTGGGAGATAGTGTGTGCAAAGAATAATTTTATCTTGAGGGTGTCGCGGGAGGAAACTTCATGGGGCGACTCAAATGGTTCAGGTTCATCCTCCGGAGAGCATGAGTGCTGTGCACTCCACAAGTTTAATGTTAATCCACCAATTAGATTTTAAGAATGTCTTGTGTGAAAGTGACAATTGATGATGCTAGACGAAAGGTCACCAAAATCCAACGGGGGGAATTCAGGACGCAGAGACAGTAGGGAATAGCAGTGTGGTGCAACAGATAGAAACCCCATAAAGATTTCAGAAAATATTGATATAATTTATTGGTGAATCTGGTTACTGGTGAATCATGACCATAAAACATTTGATGTAAAAATAAATGTTTGATACATTTAATGAATAAATACCCATTTTTGGTTTTCAATATAATATTCACACAGAATCAAATGTATATATGGTCATGTTTCACCTGCCCTCTAGTAGTACAAAAGAATATCACAATAATCACACCCTCAAACAATTATTAATAAAAGTATACATTATACAATCATCCTGCCTGGTGCACAGCAAGAAGACACTGTATACAGGATATACTCATTCTGCCTGACGTTACGTAACAAAGATGGAGGAGATATTTAGCTATAGGTCAAGGCCAAAAGAATACTGTAGTAATGCTGATTATCGTCCTTTTGAAAACAGCCATCATTATGTGCATAATACCATTTTATATTATTACCAAACCAGCTCACAAGTATGTGCACAGACACACTATACCATAACCGATTTACCCCATCGGAAGTCTCATATTGAGATGCAGAAACATCGTGCTACTATTTACATAATTAGCGCAAGTAATCACAGCCTCAATTGGAACTTGTGCATCAGTAAGCCGCTACAAATGTCTGTTTAACATATTGGAGTGTGTCATTCAAACCTGCCTGGTGCTTTATAGGAAAAGTGTGTTATTTTGCATCGATAGTGGCGCACAGTGGCATAGCAAAGATTCAGGTGAAGATGAGGTCATATAACCCAATACCCATGACTGGAGTACCTGAAAGAAGAATGCTACTTCTAAATGCTTACAATGCACCACTCCCATAGCAATCCACATTAGCCTGCATGCATTATTGCCATAAAATGTCAATGTCGGCGGTTATATGCACTTTGACAGGACGCTGCTTATACTGCTTAGGGCACAGGTGTTAAACTCAGTCACCTGCTTTATGGATCTCGGCCATGTGGATAATGTGACGGAGACATTGAAACAATCACCTTCCCCGTAAACTGTGAAATGGATGATGTTCTGCCATAACTGGCTTTCATGCGATGTATTCGAATGGGAGTCGGATCGTTGATCGGGCGAGGAGACAAGCTTTTCCATGGGGGATAAGATCAGGGCCCCCACTTGGCTTGTGTGTGTGTGTGTGTGCGCGCGCTCGCGAGTGTGCACACGTTCGTGTGTGTGTTTGAGGACATGGATCAGTCACACTCTGCTCCCTTCATTATTCCTCCTCTAGGGGTTATTCCCATGGGGTACTTTTCATCTGCAGATCCAAATACCCGGCTCAGTACACAGAGATACCCAATATAGAGTAGGGGAGGGGGGGGTGCAGAGGAAATCAAAGGCAATCACTGCCTCTCGTCTCTCCCACTGTAACCAGTTGTGCATAGTCCATCTATCTAGATAAAATAGCCCAAATGATCTGATGTTCTATACATTGCTCCAGATGCTTCCGTCATCTAGTAATCTTAAATCACCAATCGTACTCTCAGAAGGTTTATTTATATTCATCTGGCTCACTGTCAAAGCCTGTCGGGGGAGGTGTGAATCTCTTCTTACTTCTATTTTGGACCCTTTTCTTCATTGTTCCTTCCCGTCTGTCTCTGTCTCTCTCTGGCGCTCCTCTTCAGCAGCCAACAGAGTACTAAGTGTACCAGCAGGTCCAGCAGTGCACAATATGATTATTTATCCAAGGAAACACAGTGAGCTTCCGCTCGCTCTGCACACAGGCCGGTTTGACCTACCTATGATTACATTCATCAACAACTCGCTAGTCTCGTATGAGGTCCCTCTCCCCCACAGTTGGAAATGCACAGTGCACACACAAAACAGTTTGGTGGGAATCTACTCTGTCCTTCACCCACCACGTTACCGCAGTATAGTACTGTTTGCAGATGCGAGTTTATACCTCACAGCTTTGCATTAACGGCCTGTGAACCCCCCCCCCCCCCCCCCCCCCACACTCCTGCTTATGCAAACTTGCAGACACTTTCCCCTACTAGGACATTACAAACCAAATTGATATTATGCAAATACGAATGGAAAATGAGTGCAATGGCTGCAAGTAGTGCTATTGAGACAGCAGAGGCAGGCAGTGGTAATTGTATCCTGGCATGTGGGGGGCAGAGGAAGCTGCAGTGTGTGTGGGGGGGGGGGGGGTGTTATCCCTTTCAGTGGGGCCCGTAGCTCTGCTTGAGTTTTAGATCTGGTGATTAGGTCGAGAGGTCGAGATGCTCAGCGGAAATCTCTCCTGAATTCTGAGGAAGTGCTGAGAGCATGTTCTTAATTGAATCAGAAGTGTGCTATTGAAAAAAGAAACAACACCTGACCACAAATGGCCAGCATAATGCAGAATAGAGAGTGTGTGTGTGTGTGTGTGTGTGTGTGTGTGTGTGTGCTTGTGCGTGCGTGTGTGTGCGCGTGTGTGTGCGTGTGCGCGCGCATGCATGCGTTTTTTCTGTTTGCCTCAATATGAATTTAATATATATATATATATATATATATATATATAGTCATAAATCATGACTTTATCTGTGTACTTCTAAAAACCTCATGTTGTGTGTCGTGTAGCAACATGTTGCCTGCTACCGAAGCAATGCCTTATCATAACAGATCTGTATTTAAGGAAAAACTGTAAAACCCTTATAGAGTACACAAACACTTGTTTATTCCACTCTGCGCCACAATTCCACTCAAAATAACTGGCTGAAATGCAAATTCCCAAGATACTCATGCTGGAAGCAAGAAATGCCCAAGGCTGTATTTCAACCAAAGGCGCTGCATTATTCACAAGGTAGTTTACCGTGGGGTTTGGTGAATAACATGAAAAATCAGACCTACCGAAATCTGACCTATTGTAAGACAGCCACACCTATTCCTCATCTCTCCCTGCCCTGTCAACCAAGAAATATTATTGCATTAATTTCCCTCTCCAACCCAAGTGGGCACCGATTAAATATTCATACTGGATTTGTAGCCTAGGAGCACTTCCACTGACCGTTAATGCCACAAAAGAACATATTGTTTCTTCGATCGGTCGAGAAAAACGTGCATTTCACGTCAGTCAGTCTGTCCGTCCGTCCGTCCGTCACCCCATGCCTCCATATATGGTCATGCCTCGTGACATCACGTGACATCACATGACATCGTCAAAGATGGAGATCCATGATGTCATCAATATTGGCCAGCAACTCTACAGTACATCTGACCTCATTCCATATGTGGAGCTGGCCCCCATGCCAAAGCGCCAGTAGTCGGCCGTCACCCAGGCGGATGCGTGCACGTGACCTCTGCCCTCAGGGCGGCTTATTGGTACATTTGAGAATGACTATATCGAATAGAATAGACTTTATTTGCCATGGTGCATAGGAAATCTTGGAGTGCAGCTCCCAGGGTCAGCATTAAAAAAAGGGAGGGTCAGGTGAGAAAAGAAACAGAAAATACAATCCTAGAATAAATAAGTGCTTCATAGTCTACCTAAAAACAATGCATATTCAGTTCATGTATCAAATAAAGTGCTTCATAAATCTGCCTAAAATCTGCATAATACAATTCATCTTTCTTGATTCAGTTCATCTATCATATTGATTTCCGTCCCTAATGTCCTGGGCTACTATAGTCGCACCGTAGCAGGAGAAAGCGTGTTGTCATGGAGATGCTCTCTGGCCGGTGGTGTCTCAGGTTGTGTCCTGAGTCCCTCCACACGAACAGAGAGTGAGCAGGATGGTGTGGATCCTTAAGGATGCTCTGTGCTCTCCTCCTACAGCGCTATGTGTAGATTGTGTCCATGGCAGGGAGATTTAATCTAATAATTCTCTCCGCACTTTTGACAACTCTTTGCAATGATTTCCTCTCAGCTTGGGTAGTGTTTCCTTCCGCTGGTGAGGATGCTTTCAACGAGACCTCTTCTAGGCCAGGGTAAGGGGCCGAGGACCAAGTCCGGCCTTCTTCAGCATCCTAATAAAGTACAGCCGCTGCTGTGCTTTTTTCACTGTAGCAACAGTGTTTTCGGCGTACTTTATTATGATGTTACTCTTCTGGGTGGAAACGCAGTCATGCGTGTGCAGGGAGTAGAGTCTAGGACTTACTGTAAGCAGCAGCCCTGGGGTGTTCCAGTACTAACTGTGAGCTCGGCTGAGGTCTTACTTCCCATCCTCACCACTTGTGGCCTGTCTATTAGGAAGTCCAATATCCAGTTGCAGGTGGGTGTTGATACACCAAGGTTTTCCAATTTCAGGCCGTATTGTAATATAAAAGCCAAGCTGTAATCCAGAAAGAGCATAAATGCATATGTCTTGCTTTTGTCCAGGTGTTCTAGTGTGGAATGAAGTGCCAGTGGCAGTGCCACCTCGTCGTCCACAGACCTATTTTTGCGGTAGAAAAACTGTAGGGGGTTCACAGACTGTAGAACCTGCTTTTCCATGCACTTCATTGCCACTCAGGTCAGTGCCACTGGTCTAAAATCATTCATTGTCACTGTGTTGTTTTTTCCCCCCAATATTCTGCGTTTCTGGCTCCACGCTGACATGACAATGGCTGACGGAAGGATATAGATTTACGCACGGCCAGGAAAACGTGGAACACATGTCCCGTGGACCGGCACTGGTCCAAGGGACATGTACCAGTGATTGGGATCCTCTGCAGTATACGACTTATAAATGTAGTCATTACAGAGCTTACAATGCAGGGCTTGCTTAGCACAGCAACGATTCTAAGTCACTCAATGTGGGAACAATGTGTTACAGTGTGTCGAAGCGTCGAGAAAGATGTAGGTGTACAAGAGCTTTTGCAGTAACTGCCCTTCAACAGGTATGTATATATTCACTTCTTAACCACAAGCTGCATCTGGACCATGCTTTAAAAGATGCAATTGGGGACTTGTGTGTACAATTACAATTGCATGTGCAGATTTGTGAGAAAACCCACTGCACAATATACATGTACAGTAGGTGACATACTGAAAGGATTACTGGACCAGAGATGGACCTTTGACTGTACAAAATCCCATTTAAAAATAATCATATGGCTCAGACAGAACATAGCTTTAGGGCTTCTAAACTCCAAAAAGTTCCTTCAAGCCTCACAGACCTGCACACTGGCATCAAAGTAATTTGGAGCACCTACAGTACATTTCAAAATGACACTATTTATTTGAACTAGGGCCACCCTAGTGTAGTTGTTAGACTCCGAGCATATGCCTTTCATGCGGAAGGTTGTGGGTTAGAACCCTGCCTAGGGTCGTCGTCAGCAAGGGCATGCGGTCGGAATGGGCCAAATCGAATAGATTCAGATCCGAGTCATTAAATCTCTCTGATTCTGAAGCCTGTCCTGGATGGGGTATCCTGACGTAAAAACAAATCCACTGTATTTATTTGAACTATGCATATTGCAGCCAATTTGCAGGCAAAGCAGAGAAACCCTGGCTCCTAAGCAAAGATTTTTGAGCAATAGCAATAGCAATGTGGGGTGCCCATCCGATTTCCCCCTAAGATTTGTACAGACGTCTTGGGCACACCATGGGATAATTCCTATAGGACGTCTGGAGACGTCCACAAATTGGGTTAATCAGGGTGCGAACGCAACAGTCAGCTGGAGTATTTGTGTGCACTGGATCCTGGAATCCAAAACTTTCTGTTTGTGGAAACAATATGTGTGTTTGACAACACAGCCACAGACTATATTTGTCAGCGCCGTTTTTAGTTGGGGAGAGTAATGAAAAATATGCCCCATCCAACCGCTCTGGAATCACTGTTGCAGGTCCCCTACAACAGCATTCCACCATAGTGTCATCGTATTCCTATTATGTTTTATCAACATCATCATCAGTATGTCTATACTGTATGTGTGCCACTTCTATGGTATGAATGGGAATGTCATCCAAGTCTATGGCGAATTGCAACAGTTACTAATAATCTAGCATTGAACAATCGCTATTGCAGGGGTGGCAGAAGTTTGTGGTAAAAATAACAGGCCTGGCAACTGCTGGGAACCAAGATCCACGGCACAGCTGAATAAGAAACTATTGCCTGTGTAGGGTTGGACTGTTGCTGGGCTCAGTGGGCTGATACAGAGTACAGACTAATATTGCTTTGGGGGAAATATTCAACAGCATGTAAGCTAGCGGCAAAGTCAATGGTTGCCCTAAACAGCAGTCAGCCTCTGACAACTCCCAATGTTCACACAAGCAATGTCACTCCCCATTCCAAATCCTCCTCATTACAAGCAAATGACTGATCAATCCACGGTGCATTCAAGAGAGAATTAATAGCCACAAAATATCCCCTCCTGTGCCGAGTAGGGACTGAACAATTCCCTTCAACACATTTTCCTTCCAGCGCTTACTCCCCCTCCTCAGCTCAGTTTGATCTCCAATTCAAATCAGCTGTTGTGCTGTACGAAGGAAGGCAAAACAGAATGCACACCTTGTGTTGGTGAGGTGCCGACTACAGCTGTGTAGGCATACAACCACAATTAACCACAGTCTCACAAACAGTCAGCATTAGGGCCACAGTCATAAATTAATGAAATATTTGTATTTGTCAGAATAGTGGATTTCAGCACTGCTTTCAACACTACTCAACACAACACACAACACACTAAACAACAAGCAAACCCAGCTACTGTAGCTGTAACCCACCACTGAAAAGAGGTGGGTCAAATTGCATCGCCCACAAACTGTCTACACCCACTTGCAAATCAACGAGTCATTCAACTTCCTGTAGATCTCCATCAACAGCCTGAAGTGGGTGTTGGCGCTAGGGATGACTCAGCCTGGGGCTCAATGCTTAGATAGTGTTTTTTTCCCCTGTGGCTGTCAGAGCCCAGAACAGGGACATGGAATAAATTAAAAAAATAAATATATAAAACAAAAACTGTATCTGAAATAACCATGCTTGTTTTGCTCACACGGTTACTTGCACTAATGTAAGTTCTTGTTGCATATTTGTAGACATTACCAAGTAAAGTGTAACGTCGTTTAAGGTC
This sequence comes from Protomyctophum bolini, assembly GCF_963924005.1. Lineage (NCBI taxonomy): Eukaryota > Metazoa > Chordata > Actinopteri > Myctophiformes > Myctophidae > Protomyctophum > Protomyctophum bolini. The sequence goes on along the minus strand of NC_137875.1, from coordinate 31,110,978 downwards.
ATATGAAATTCAACTTTAAAACAAAATCAGACCCGTCTGAAGTGAGTGGTGCTGTACAGTACAGTACAGTACAGTACAGTACAGTACAGTACAGTAAAACTCACTTCAGACGGGTCAGATTTTTTTGTTTTAAAGTTGAATTTGTACTGTACTGTACTGTACTGTACTGTACTGTACTGGCTCTCCTCCCTGGCCTCTGTCTGTGTGTTAGGCTGCACAACAGTGACATTCTGCACAACAGTGACATTCTGCACAACAGTGACACTTACTGGTGACAATATGCTACTTCGGTGCTCGGACACAGGGATGGACCCAGGGCTTTCATTAAACACTGAGGTTGGAGCATGTCCCTGCCATGAAAAATATATTTGCTTCTCATAGCTAGTCCACTTTGTTAAGACCCTTTGCTTCCTGAGCAGTTGTCAGAAACCTGTCTGCACATCAGGTGGCCCATTCACTGGGGGTTCTTTAATTATGCCACTCAGTGGTCACAGCATGTTCTGATCCCTTTTGATGAGATGAGTGTTGGTCTTTTTTTCTTTCTCAAATTAATTTCACTGTGCTTTACCCCTGCTGCCTGCCAGTAATCCACAAACAAAAAGGTGTCCAATAAAAAATAATAATAACACAATGCTCAATAACACCAGTGTAGCCTACTGTAAGCGTTCTCATTAACTCGTAAACATCTTACCTTGGATATGGTGACAGGCAATCAGTGGCAGGGCACACACACGCACTTGAATACAATTATTATGGCTCTCTCTCCCAGGCACAGGATGCTGGTGATGACATTTGCATTTCTTGGTGCTCAGGGCTGCAGCTTTTGAAGTTGGAACACTTTTCTGCAGACAGAAAACCAAAAATCAATGTGACAAAGGTCTCACCATGTGAGCAGATATAATTCATCCCCCCTTGCATGACCCAGAAACCCACAGCTGAACTGCTCGCAGTAAACTTTATGCTGTGTAACCAAAACCTACAGGGAGTCCTAATTAGGCCAGGAAACGGCACAACACTTGGAGTAGGGGGTGGGCTGAGAGGAGGGTTACTGAGGGAAGTGGAGAGACTTACACAAACTGGGGTTTGGATTGAAGAGGAAGCAGAAGAAGAGGTAGATGAAGAGGGGGTGTGAGTCGGAAGGAGGGAAGGCAAGAAGTGGATCAGGGACTTATTAATTACGCATGAGGAGAACTGATCATCAGGGGGAAGCAGAGAAGGAAAGCGGGAGGGGGACAGAGAGGGGGAAAATTTGGGAACGTTGAGGGAAGAGATGGATACACAGGAAGACAACCTAAAGAGGAAGAGAAGTTCACACATGCAGAAACGTGGTCAAACTAAATGGAAAAGAGATGCTGACAGAGCCAAACGGATCCCTCTTCAGTGCAGTTTGGCAGTCTTCCAGACACCTTGTGCTTACATACCTGGGCTGCCTGACAGCCTGCCAGCTCTGAGTGTTCCATGGATGCTGGTCTCGAGGGGCCAGGCGCCTTGCCCACACACTCCGCCACGAGGCCCTCTGAGTAGGCATGAGATGACGGCGGAGTGGCCTGGGTCAGCCAACACCGCAGAGCTAATACGTGCTTAGACTTTTACCACGAAACCCCTCAGGCCCTGCAGCCAATGAGCCCAGAGATTGCCGTGCCCCTTTCATTTTGGCAGCCTGAGATGATCTGAGGGAGGTGGAGGTGGTGGGGGGAATGGGAAGCAAAACAAACAGACATTTTAGGAGAGGGATATGGCTGGCTGCTTCTCCAAGCTTTGCTATCCCCTCATGTGCATTCAAAACCAGTAGCAACACAAAGCAGTTATCTGAACAACCTACTCTCTCAGCCGTCACCAGCAGCTAAAATGTATTTGAAATATGCCAATGACATGAGAGCATTTCAATTGGATTTCTCTATACGAATCTTTTATTTACAATTCACACAGGCAATGCGTAGGCCTCCAGTGTTTACATCAGACTTGCAAATGATGCATTTGTGAGTGTGTTGACAGAGATATCCGAGGCAGTCTGGAAACCAGTGCACGAATAAAGCGGATGTTTTCAGTTTTTACTATAAAATGAAATGCAAACCTCCATTATAGTAAAGAAATAAAGGTCCTGTACAGTAATTATTTATACTGTAACCAAACTGTATTGCAGACCAACAAGAAAACACAAAACTGTTCCTTTTGAAATGTAATAACTTTATCTGACTGGATCAAACAAAATAATAATATTTAAATTAAGAATCAAGATTTCAAAACAAGTCCGCCACAAAGTTCCTTTAAATGTCTCCAATGTGTAAAGTTACAAATCAAAAAGTTATCCCAAAAGTAATACAAAAGTAATCATACCATAAATTGTAGATCTTCTATTTTCCAAAAATCCAGTTACCCATAAATTCAACAAATAAAAAGGCAAAGCATTGCTCACCCAAACTTCAAGTCAGGAGGCCACAGCAGGTTCCCCTTTGTCCAAAAGCTCTGAATTGATATATAGCTAAACCCTCAGAAATGTCCTTGACAAAACATTTCATCTTCAGATCTCAACGTTTTCCATCCCTATTCCCCAGCCACCCCACTACTCTGTGGTTTATCATTTTCTGATTATGGTTTAGTATTGGCCTTGGCCTTGGTTGACAAACCACCAAACACTCTTTTTTTATACCTAAAATGGAACCCCCGGCTGCCTCACTTCCTGTACTTATATAGCTGTTCCTGGTACCTCACTTCCTGGAACTATTGCTAACATGCTTTTCCCACATCTCCCCCTATGAGCAAAACTTGTCAACAAAAAAATTCATGACCATATTCAACTACACAAAACAAAACATTTGTTAAATATTCAACCATATTTTAACCAATATATTACCTTATGTTATATTTAATTTTATTTCAATACTACTGTAGGCCTATTCAGGAAATACATTTATTCACACATACTGTATGTGGCAGTGTTCTTACAGTCATAAGTTTTGATTGTAAGACCTACAATTCAAGAGTTATAGCCCAAAACATGAAGCAGCCTGTTATATGGCAATCATGAAACAGATTTGAAGATAGATGTGTAGTGGTAGTTTGACCTACTGGGAGTGAGTGTGCATGCAACGTTTCACGCCGATTGGACTGGCAGTGCCCGGTATTAGCTGCTCACAGACAGACAGACAGACAGACAGACAGACCAATGGTGTTGCAAAAATATAATTAACCACATATTTGGAATACAGTGGCTCTAACGTTGCCATAATTGTGTACAAAGAAGAAACAGACCAGAATTTTGACCATTTGTTTCAACCTCATGCACATGACTGTTGCCAAGACCATTTATAATTGTAGAGAAATATTCCCTTTAGAATAATTAAATTAAATGAAAAGTGTTACAAATGGAATGAAGGGGTGCCAGCCTGAACAAAGAACTCTTTTGCAAAGTACATTTTCACATAATTTTACCATTGCATTAATTCAGCACTTCATATAGCTATGATGAACTAGGGCTGACCTTGATTAGTCGACTAATCAATCAAGGGAGTCTTAAGGCTTATTCATACTCCAGTATTTGGTGATGAGGTGACGACCGAAACAATACTGTTGTGCTTTGAAGTATATATGTCTCCTAGAGTGCATCTCACTAGCCAACACATGAGAGGAGGTTGAATGAACTGAAACCAGCGCTCCCTAAATCAACAGGTTTGGAGATCTTTTGGGAATTGATTACATGAAACGGTCACCCGTGCGCCCAGTCCCAATGTTTGTAAGCAAATAATTGCTCTATAGTGAGACTATAAAATCCCTGAATCAAAGGGTCCTGACTCCTGAGCATCCCTATGAATTTCATGACAAAAGGTTGGAGTTGGCATGTTTGATTTGACTCCAAAGCATCTTGATCACAGCAAACCTGATTCTCTCTACTATATATCAAATACAACGGACTCGAGAGTGCCTTCTTCTTTGCAATCAAATCCCAGTTTACCAGTGGCTGGAAATTACAATCACTGCCTCTGAACTATCAACATGAAAAAGAATTCTTTTTTTTCTCCTTTCATGCTCGATTTCTTTTGTTTTGCACATTGCATTTCAAAGAGCATGCATGGCTGAAGACCAGGTTGAAGAGGATCCCCCCCCCCCCCTTTCTTTGTTCTGGCTTCAGGTATGGACTAGATACCACAAGCAGTGTTGTGATAGGCATACTGAGAGAGCTCCAGAGCAGAGCAGAGCAGAGGAATACAAAGAGACAGCGAGAGAGGAATCATACAAATTGAGAATTAGTGAGGGGGGAGTGATGGGATGATATGAATGTGTGAGAATTAAAAGTTTGCCAACCGTAACTATCCACTTCTCCATAGTAATCAAGTTTACTTTTCTTTTTTTCTTTAGCTTTTCTGATTCCATGGCAACAAGGAAAATGCATTATTAACACTGCATGGTGGATCAATAATATACTCAACATCCCATGACCTCAACTTGCACCAGGTGCTATAATCAGGGCTAGAATGCACAACAAGATGCAACTGCCGTGTGCGCGCGCGTGCGTGCGTGCGTGTGTGTGCGCGGAGGGGCGAGCTGTGATGGTAGACTCTCCTAGCCTCCTAGTACGTGCACCTTTTGGTGCACGTACTAGGAGGCTTGCCCAAAGGTTGATGCCTAGAAACACTCCAAACAAAGTTAAATATTAAAATACAGGCAGATATTAGACTATACAGGTCAGTGTTTTCTCGATATAGGCGTTCATATCCAGTCCAATCATCTGGAAACACAAGACTATAGACGAATTCAGAAACTGGTCTCATGGTCACAGCTTAAATATTTCCTGTAGGCGGAGCCGACATAGCTGTGGGGTAAACCCACAGCCTCTTCTACTACAGTGAATGGTAGAGTGACTGATGTCAGTTACTCTTTTACCTGCTTTTTACTAACACTAACATTACAAAGATGCCCAGAACATCGGGATGAACCTGTGTAGTTTATGGCTGCTCCAACAGTAGTAGTAAAAAAACTGAATGTCAAATATATCCACCGCGGTGGCTGAGACCAGAGCCATAGAGTAATGGTTGAAACGAAGCAGTGAAAGGTCCTGAAATATACATAACGTCAGTCTTACCCAATACCCAATCTTTCTGTTTTATGAACACAAGTCTGCTGTACTTTATACCTCATACTAGGCATTTAAAGCAGCTATGTCGTCTCCGCCTACAGGAAATACGTAAGCTGCGATCTTGAGACCCGTCTCTGAATTTGTCTATAGGCAGATTCAGACACCACACACTTCCAGTGGGCCACAACTACTCTATAGATTGTTCAGATTTGTTGTCAAATCCTACTTGTTATACAGGCTTTGTGGCCACTGGCCGGGATTACACTTTCAAAAATAATGGGCCATGGTGGGAAAACTATCTTTACAATAATCTGTGTTCACTTGATTGTATTGCTTCAGATCCCTTGAAGTGAATTAATCTTTTACACCAGCAGCATGGCTCACTGGGAGACTCTGCTGAATTACACGCGCAGGGTTCTTTCTTAGTGATTAACGTTGGCCTCCATGTCAAGTGGTTTTGCGGATTGAAACATGTCAGGCACCTTGAGATCTCGACATAAAGGGAAGTCTTTAGTTTACAGTAAACCCCATTAAATTCCACTCCCAGGAAACAACAGTGATCGGATTCAATTTTCCATTTGGATCAGGAAGTTATTATGGCAAACTTTGGGGAAATTAGCCGCTTGATTAGTGATACTCATGAAATAGGCTATAGTGCATTTTCTGTTTCTGTCTCGTTAAAAGGGACTAATGAACCGACTGCTGTGCCAAATGGAAGGCCTTCATGAATAATAGTTCCCCTGGTACCGACTCATATTTAAAACCCAATTCGCTCTAGCTTATTCTTTTTTTAATTTTTATTCCATGATGCAGCAAAACTACAGGGACCTGATTTCCTGGGGTCAGAGCACCATCCATTGGCCAGGTGTATTATTGCTGTGCCTCACCTCCAAACTGGCACACCAGGCCACAACACACTGTCACTGTTGCCTCTCCCGACAGCCTAAAATTAGAAGCAGCATCCTCCCAGGGTGCACCGCTGGCCAATGCCATGCAGCTATAGACGCCCCAGAGGTACGTGATCCCTAAGCTGATTGCTGTGCTGATAGGCCGTCACTGCTCTGATGGATAGGGTAATTAAAATAGAAGAGCGTGTTCTATTAATAGTGTATGAGAAGGCGTTGCATGGAGGAAGCCTAGGGGATGGAGTAAAGTTGATGTGGATTCTACTAGAACACCCCCTGACTCACACTGTTCGCCCCAGTTGCTGACAATCGACACACTCATGCTGATTTGAAATTTAAAAAGTACACTTTGAAGTCCTTGAATGACTCCAGCCTCCTTTGAGTGACTCAAGTTATGTGAAATCTGGCACCGGTATATTGTGTTCAGAAGTTCTATTATGACTGGCTCAGCTGTAGTTTTCCTCTGCTTGCACTGGTGTACTATGGTGTAGCACATGCACAGGTGCATGATGAGACCGTCTTTAAATAAATACTTTTTGAAAAGTCTATGAGGAAAATGAACAGGAAATTATTTCCTGGGTCCTCGTATGGGGCGGGACTACGACGCTCTATAGTCCGACAGCCAATATTCCGACAACCAACAGTCCCACCATTCCAATAGTCCGACATCCCAACAGCACCACTGAGTTCAGACGGGTCATACTTTTTTATAATCAATGAATGGTGAGATGCCACTCAAAATGTCTCATGGCATTCTACCGGAGACTCCATCGGTCATCAAGTTATTGACTTAGGAATGAGACAAAAACAAAAAAATCTCCATGAATTCAAGACTTCGTAGGGTGCATAATTGAAAGAAAATAAGGATTTATTTGGGTGAACTACTGTACTCTTTTAACAGGAAGCTTCTATTTCAGCAGTCTACGTCTGTTAGTGTAAACAGACGTAGAGTCTGTGTAAACACTAAGAACTAAGAACGAGGCAGAAGGGCACAGTGTCAGTAAGCGAATGACTGAGAATACAGACAGAAAGACAGAAAGACAGGAATAAAAGCAAGAGTTATGAGGAAAATAAAGTGCATTCTTCTCCCCTATGGCTAATTCCTTTGTGCAAGAGGCAATGCTGTGTCTCAGGTCTGGCTGCGCCTGAAGGAAGGACGTAAATTGGACCAGACAGAAATGCGGGAAACTCCAAGTGAACTTTCCATATTTTACCAAGCGCATTTAATACAACCAAGAGCTTAGCAAGCACTAGGGAGTCACACATTGTTGTTTAGGATTCACCATGCAAATATTTTTAGTCATGCATAGAAAAGCCATTTTAAGACTCGCAACCTCTGTATAAAAAACTCTTTCTATGCCCAGATGCCTCACCTCTTATTTCAATAGGTACAACAATCGAGTGTCAGCTTCTATTATATTCGCTTACCTTGATCGGGTGGGGATATGCTACACTACTTTAAAAGTTGATATTCTTGAAAAAATAAATAACATTTATTCTCAGCTCCGCTGTTCATCCCAACGGTGACATCATTCCAACTTCCTCTACTTGATCTGAAAGATCTTTGTGGTTTCATCAGTTCTCTCAATGGGCCCATCATCTGTTGTAGGTAGAGCACCGAAGTCTGACGTAATTTACACATCGTACCCGAGTGCCGTTTTTCCCCCCCATTCTGAATTCGCATAGACTTTACTTATATTGCGCCAGTAAGAACTGTATATGTTAAAAATAAACAAACAAATTATCCTGTCGGTTTTACTCATATGGATATGAAGAATCAACTGACTGAGAAATATCGCTAATTTGACTGCCGCCAAATTAGTAAAAAAAAATCGTCATATTGTATCAAATATGACTAACTATCGTAAACGATACATAGACACCATGCACCCCGACAATATCGCAGAGACATCGCCTTGTTTATTTTTGGACCACAACGCTTTTAAGAAACCCAATGTAATTCTCCATAGAGAAAATACTTCTGGGGAACCAGGGGATGAGCGAGTCACGTCAGGACTTCTGTGCTCTATTCAAACCCCAGAATACTTTACTTTAGCTAGCAGTATCTGGCAGAGACAACCAAAACCTCAGTTTATCTTTTCCACACAGGGTTGTGTTTTTTTAAAATCTACACTGTTGTTTTTATGGGCCAAAAACGCGTATAACAACCTACGTTTATAAAAATAGCCGGCTATGTGTGGAAGGGCACATAACGCCAGTTTGGTTGTACAGTTGTTAACTTGTCAAACTACTTGTCTGACTGTTTCTAGATTCTATTCAACTTATGTCATGATGTGTCAAGTACGCGTTGCATGTTTCATTTCAGATGCCTTGCCGTGACATGTTATGTGATGTGAGTTATTGATTTAAGATTCCCTCCACACTAAAATAACTTGAAAACCACTCAAAGCTACATGGTTCAAGGGTTCAATCAGTTACATGTCTGACAGCAGCTTCTACATGGAACCTGGCCATCCTCGACATGGTACTTTTTGTGGCAGGCTATTCTGTAGGTTAAACTTTGCAATGAGAATTATTATTCTCCAAAATCACTCCTCACACCCAACCCAACTGTAAATTGGCCAAAAGGTGGCCAACTGGAAGGAAAGCCATATAATCACCAAAATCAGTAGGGTTCATCCTAGAATCTGCTTATAAGATAGATAAGACAGTACAACTTGTGTGAAAATGACGCTAGAGTATAGTTAGGGTCATCTTCCAGGAAGCACGAATGCACTCAGCAAGTTTGAGTGGCAACGTGACGATTCGTGTTTGAGATACCTTGAGTGCAATTGGCAAGTTTGGCCTAAGGAAAGGCCAAGGGTCAACAAAATCAGTAGGTGTTATCGTCCAGGGAGAAGGCATGCACTAGCAAGTTTCATGGCAATTAGTCTATTCGTTTTTTGATAACCTTTGTGTGTGAATCTTGACCAGTGGCAGCACTAGAGCAGAGATGTCAAACTGATGTAATCTATACATGTAAATGATAATAAGTTATACGATAATGTGAATATATGATATACGGAATAAAAAACTAAACTAAACAAAAGAGCAATAGCAGTCTGGAAGCAATCTCTATTGAACATACCAGTAGTACAAAATAGTTTTTGCTAACATTTTAGGTGAGAAACTTACTGACTTATATTGATTCATAACAAATGAGAGTCTACCAATGCGCCTCAAGCCTGGAACGGCTGGTCCGGTGCATCACAGGAACAAGGACAATGCAGAAGGAGGAGAGAACATTTTGAGCCTTTTATTAGGCTAGTACACAGAACGACTAATGTTTGGACCTATGCGGTGCTGGAATCTGATGAAGACCGCAAAGTAAAGGCCAATGCAAAAACTGCTACGAGGATAAAACCAGGAAAAAGTCTAAGACTTTCTCATAATGAGCTACAAATGAGATATGAGAAATGGTCTATAAAGGTTTGTGAGCAATGTATGGTAACATTTACAATTCAGAACATTATCTTAAGCATACAATTAATACCCCTTACTTTAACACAAAAAGTAAACTCACATTTCCCCAGTGTAATCAGCTCTATTCCCAGCTGTTCACCTGTCTGTAGGTTTAACTGGGGCTGTGAGGGGAAAGAAGAACAGGCAAGGTTTTCAGAGATGTTCAGGAATTTGAATTAAGCCACAATACTGGGCCCACACACAGCCATACAGAGGGGAATGTTGTGCTAGTACTACGTATGTAAGAGGCAGGTCGGTAAACCTAGGGCGTAATAAAATACAATGAGATATCGGTCTGAAAACTGAACTCGCCTTGTCCGTCAACTGTTGAAGCTCTCAAAGGGAATTTACTGGTACTGTAGTATCCATCAGCTGACACCAAAAGAGCCCAGAATAATGCAACATGCCAGGAGATTAGATTTTGTGCCCCTCCAGTCCAGATTGGCCAGTAGTACCCTACCAATATTCCAGTATGTTTTACAAATGTTAAATCTATAAGATCTTCATGATTATTATAAATATATACATGTTCAAATTAATTTAATAGTTAATAGAAATACAAGGTAATATATGCAGAAGACATTATAATGCTCAACATAATTGTATTTGTTTGTTGTTGGTGCTGCTGCATAATTGTAGCCTACTTGTAGCCTTTTTTCAACCCATCACTGTGTTAATAGGCGAGTATGTGTTATACATAGTGGGGTTTGAAAAATAAAGTGCCCCCTTTGGGAAAAAAAGTATGCCCCCTGCTGATCTGTGCCTGGAGACGGCACTGCATGCCAGTAGCCTATTAAAAACGCCTCAAATGAGTTTGTGAGATTCTAAGAACTTGGCTAGATTGGCAGGCGTTCTGAAGCTCAGTGTGTAGAAATTCTCAGAATCTATTCAGGCAAAAACAAAAACAAATAAAGCAGCTGAAGTCCCAAATCAATGTATGCTATTCCTTTGTCTGAGGCAATTGTACAAAAAAAACAATTTCCACCCCAGCACGCTAAACTGAACTAGTTGTGTTGTTTTCTACTGTTTCCAATGTTTCCTGAATCCAAATTAACTAACCCTATGTTTTGATGTCCTTTCATATTGCAGTATGCATGCACATCTCATCTGCTGTGTGACCATAGGTGACACACACACGTACTCGCGCACACCAAGCCACAACAGTCAACGAAAAAAGATAACCAGTTCAAATGCAAACTAGATAAAGGGTCTCCAGTAGGCCAGGTCAGGTTGTGGCCTTCTGTTGGCGCTATAATAGACCAATGTGAAAAGGGTGACATTTCTTCTTATGCCTTGGATGGCAATTGGATGATTTGAGGCATTTTGTTCCAAAAATGTGTTTTGCAAAATATATTTTGCAAAACATGTATGATATATTCCTCAGCCTAGTAGGAAACCCTTTTACAAAAGTTGGCCTCCTGGTGGCGCTATAACAGGCCAGAGGTTAGCTGGTAACAGACGGACGCACACAGTCAAAGACGGAGTGCAAAACATACTCTCTCCCCATAGTCCTTGGGCCAGAGGCCTCTTTTTGGTACCACTAAAAGGGACAAAGATTGCATATGATTTTTGTATTGCTATATGTCTGTAGTGTATGAAAATGTACGATAGCAATCTCAAAATAGTAACTGGGAGGGGGCATGGTGGCACAGTTGGTAGTGCTGTCGCCTCACAGCTAGAAGGTCCTGGGTTCGATTCCCGCTGGGGACGCTGTGGGCACTGGCGGCGTGTTCCCTCCTCCGCGTCATCAGTGCCCATACCCTAGGCGGGGGTTGGCGATAGGGCCTTTCTGTGTGGAGTTTGCATGTTCTCCCCGTGTCCCCTAGGGTAGATACCCTCACAAAAACATGCCGTAATCCTGGTCTCTAAAACTACCTCTCCCTGGCCAGCCTGATGGAGGGGAAAGGAACTGGTCGGAATAACGTGTCCCTTCCACGCGCTACGTCCGGCCGGGGAAATTCCCCTCGGTCAGGTGAAAAGAAGCAGCTTGGACTCCTCATGCATAGAAGGAGGCATAAGGTCAGTCCGCTGCCCCCCCAGGTTGGCAGAGGAAGTGTAGCGCCCAGGATTACTTAGATAATTGGCACTGGGTGAAAAGAAAAACTGGGTTACAAAATCGTGGGATAAAAATTTAGAAAAAAAAAAGGTAGCTGGCGTTACTTGGTTTTCAGCCCTTATAGCTGATATAAAAATTGGTACATATGGCATCTAATGGGCCAATTTGGATGATTCTGCTATCAAAGTATAGGTTTTCTGGGGTGCTGAGTTGATTTCTGAGATGACTGAAGCAATTCAAGTTCAGTCAATGTCACGGTCATTTTCAATCCGAAATGACTTTTATGTTGACTTTGCCCTCAATAATACATAGCAAATTGAATTACATTTTGTAGCAAATAAAAATCTCAATAGTTTTATTATTTTATAATGCAGGATAATCACAAATATCAGTCTAATTTACTGCCAAATGTATTTTCCCATATGTTCTCCCCTTGCCAAGTCATGTCCTTGTCCTGTAAATGCGTGAGCACAACTAGACTCTCCCAAAGCAAGGCGTAGCTTGTCTATGTCCACAAACTGTGTGCGCTTTTGTGTACCACGCTTCTGATAGTGTACTTAAGAAACAATGCCTTTTTCGATGCTACTGTAAAAACCAGATAATGAGCTTAGATTTAACATCAACCCCGCAGGAAGCCCGGCTCCCCTATGTTGGAGGCAGCAACCATGCCTGTGATATTGAATGTTTGTACTTGATTGGGATCTTAGAATGTTCAAACCCCTGGTGTGCTATCCCCCCCCCCCCCCCCATTCAGAATAACATTATTAATATTAATTGCCTTTGAATTACTCAAATATGCAAGATAATGCAAATACAATGTCTTTGCGGTCTGTTTTACAACCTCCTCTAAAGACAAACCCCACACAGCTTGAGTTTCCCGAACAACCATTTCTGCTTCTGTGCTGTGCTTTTGTGTTCCGTTTTTTTATTCTTTATTAATTTTTGTACATCTTTGGCAATCTTTTGTACAATCTACATTGGCGCTTAAGTGGTTTCATATGATATCTCTCTGCTCTAAGGAAATGTCTCCATAATGCTATAGCTGTTCTACAATGCTATAGAATCTTTGCATGAGATACTGCTAATGCATAAACCAATGAAAAGCTGTTTTCAAATTACTTCAGCTGTGAAGCCTCTTTTGCTTTGTCATCTCTCAGCACCGTGCTCCCAAGAGCTAAGCTAAGCTGAATATTGTCACCATGGGATATATCACAGGGACGATTAGATAGGAAAGTAGGGGTCTCTGAGCTCCAAAATAAAGCATGTATTCGGGTATCTCATGCTTGTCTTTCTAAAGGCACTGAAGCCACATGGGGTTCCTCCAATAGTCACACTGGCAGGCCATCAAAAGGTTCAGTCTGGCAGATAATCACTCAGATCTCAGAAAACACAACCAGCCAGGCCAAATAAGAGTAGAATACATCAGTGCAAGACGAGAGCATGACAGAACAAAATATGAGAAATAGAAACAAAAGAGAAAAGGGTTTGAGTGAAAGCAAACAAGACCGCATGTTGGTAACCAAAATAACTTACACTGGAAGGAAAATTGAGTAATTAAGTGGAGTGAATGCAGATATTAACTACCATGTTAAATGACAAAGGCTATTTCATTACTGAAGTCAAGAATCCTGAGGCTAATTTTGGACGGTTTTGGATTCATCCAAGTAGCTTGGTTCTACCTTTGCAGTCATGGATATCCATTTTCACCATTTGATTACACCAGTCAAATGTGGTCTATAATCAACTTAAAGTATGTACACCACAGTTCATATTTCAGCTTGCCAAGATCAGGCACTAAGCAATGATGCACTGTGCATCATGGCACACCCCTACCTCCCTACATTGTCTGTGTGGTGACATTGTTATGCCATTGTATGGAAACAAAGGCACAATACAATGGGAGGAAGGCTATGATAAAGGATGCTGATTGTCACAATTCTCAGTGTCAATTATGTTTCATACAGGGCCAGACTGGGAACACAACTCAGGCTGGGAATGTGAATTACAGCAGCCTGCAATAGTTGGAACAGCCAGCCAAAGTGGGGTAAACAGCTGCTCAGTCAGTCGATGAAAGTAATGCAAACTAAACAATTTAGAGAAATTGCAGTGTGGTTGTCCTGATGCACGTTGTGGGTGGCAGCCATCTGGATCTAGGAAGGAGGACATTTGTGGTGCCCCTTATTGGTCCGAAGTGAAAGCGCTTTTGAACTGATAGGCAACATCCAATTACATTTGGCGTCAAGTAGATACTGCATTCATGATGACGCTTTTTTTAAAACTAGGGTGATGGCTGTTTAGAAGTGAACACATGGCCCTCATGTTCGCAATACTCATTGTAGAGTACTTAGTGAAGTATCCATTAGTAATTGGAGGCCAGATTATGATGTTATGTGTTGCAGAACGCAATCCCCTTCAGTTATGAACCCATTGCCGTACTTGCAGGCTAGTCTATAATGTCAGGACTATAACGTCATATTGATGACATCAGCAAGATATGTGCATGGACAACCACTGATCCAAACAACTTTCCATTTGCCACTGCTGACTGCACAGTGCACTCCCACGGGTCCTCTCAGTGATACACATTATAACATACCTAGTTTGGCCCATATTCCAATCCACAAATTATGGAAGCCAATCACAGCCAAGTGATATGGGATATCAATAAGTTGTTTGACGTTCATTGTCACATGACTCCTCATAAATAAATCATGGTTCTGCACCAACCAGTGAAATTGACGTGGACAGAAACACAGACAAAAGAAAAAACATAATCTCCAGCCATTCGGCCAAGCCAAGATAATAAGAGACCTACCCATTGAAAAATACCTAATCAATATGCAGACTGTGAAAACAAAACAAGCAATCAATGGCAATCATGATAACCAATCAAACCAACACTCAGCAACTAAGAAGTGGGAATTTGAACTTGGGGGTGCCATCGATGACGAGACCTAGATGGCTAATTGTAAAAGCGTACACAACATCACTCATTCAAAGTACACGTGGAAAGTCAACAGTAGATATTTCCTAACTCCTGAAAATATAATAAAACTACTATTGAATGCTGTAGACACTTTAATTGAAGTAAATAAACTAATAACTGAATGTGTCGCCTATATTTTAAATTATAAGACTGCAGAGGCATGACAGAAAATGGTAACCACTTATTTCAATCAATATTGAGTAAGTATCTTTAATTAAAGCACTATAAAATTGAAGCTGATGAATAGGTTCACGCTCCTGATTGGATGAAATTGGTGAATATGTACATTTTCTGTTTATTAAAGAGATGGGGAGATGAAAGAAACTATTATCAAAATATCGAGCTTTAACATTTTAACAAAAGCCTTTGTTTCAACAAAAGGTTTCACTGCACCTTTAAAAGGCACTTCACCACAACAACAAAATATAACTCAAGTGGATGGCAAAGTCATCACAACAACAATAATGAAGACAATTTAAATGGTGAACGATATAATTAGTTATTACAGTTACATGAACGGGCCTTAAAGCTCCATTGTAATTTCTCTTGTGAATAAATGGTATTTTGTCCAATCTAAATATGAAAGTCTCAAATATTGATATCAGTATGCCATGTCTATTATGCTACAGTAGGCCTACGATAGAGTATTAATATAACTTATACAATTGGGGTGGTTGTATTTGGTCCCCCTGCTCTTCTCTTGAATAATTTATCCTGTTAGGTCTAGGTTGGACAAAACCTTTGACATGATCATGTTCCTGGTTTGACACAAATCTTGAGCTGAAGGTTAAAACTCAACTCCTCCCCAGAGCAAGCAGGCAGGCTTTATTAGCTCAGTGGTAAACATTTCTGCAAGTTGCTCAGGAGACCCGGGTTCAAATACGGGGCAGAACACGCAAGTTACATAGTGCAGCTTATAGTAAGTAATTAGCCTCCGTGACCCATAGCTCAGGTCAGGAGCACATCTTCAATTTAAAGTATGATGTAGTATTGTAGTACATCCCCTGACATGACCATAGTACGTCACATGGGACATAGTACCCCGACGTACAATGTAACAATCCAACCCTTGAAGCCAAATGCCAAGCAGGGAGGCATTGGGTGCCATTAATATCATCTTTGGTAAAACTCAGTTGGAGATTGAATCCCGAAATCCCAATCTCAGGGTGGACACTAGCCTCGATACCCAGGCTTTCAAGGTGGACACTAACCAGAAGGCCTCTGAGCTGGTAACGCAGCACCTAAACATCAACTTGCTTTTTAGTCATGCACACATTCTCCCAGTAGAGCATTATTTTGAAGTCTGCCATTGTCAGACAGATTTAGTGAGGCTACACAGACCTAATTACATAATTGGAGGGGATTAAAGAATGGAATAATTAACATATTTTATCTACTATAATTCTATAAAAGCAACCAGTCGCTCCAATTCTGTACAGACAGCTATGAGGTAAACACTAAATAATCCAAGCTTTGTACAAGATCGACGGCTGCCAGCCTGCAGGACGGAGGCTTCAGTTTGAGCTTTTGTTCTTGTGTTGGTTATAATTCCAGTTCCCAAGACTCAGGTTTACCGTAAGCTCTCGAATTTAAGTCTGTATCAAAATTAGTTGGGAGGGTACTCTCGTGTTAGTTTTTTGCACCGCTTTAAGCTCTCAGAATGGGGTTGGTGATGGTCAGCAGAAACAACAAAACTATTGACCTGCTTCATGAATGTTTCAGTACAATTCTCCAGTGAGTGTGTGTTGTTGCTTTAGTGAAGGTGGGGGGCGTTTCTCCAAGGACAGCTGAGTTATAACAGCTTAAGGGGAAAACGGTGAGCAGCACCACTGATGAAGCTTGAGTGTTTACAAGTACACAAACATCTGTTGGGTTCAATTTCTACCACTTTCACTCAGAGGTAAATGGCCAGGGCCTGTGTGCTAACACCACCTAGTGGTGAAAAGGCTCCCCAACATCCTGTCTGTGCATGGCTAATGAGCGGGAAGACACCATTAGGCTGCTCTTTGAAACAAACAAAATGACCTAATGGTCTGTCTGATATCTACCACAGTAGATGCTAGTAGTGAGTTAAATGTAAGGTCGTTACATTTTGAGTCCACAATCTCTTGCCCACAGTGTTTTTTTTTTAAACTTTTCCATGCCATGGATGACCGAAATGACTTTCATTCGTCCTTGGAGTAACAATTGTTAATTAACTATGCATCTGGCTGGGGACCTTGGAGCAAAGTTGGCACTTTTGTTTTCTTCTTTTAAAGAGGAAAGTAGGGGAAACAGGAGAGAGGTGAAATTAAGAGGACAAGGGATCAAAGTAAAGATTTACAGATTTTTAAGCTATACAGGGAAATGTCTGGTCAGATTTTGGGTGCATGAGATAAGAGGGATCGCTGGTCAAATAGTGAATTTGATAACTGCATGTATGGCAATCTGCATGTTGGGCAGCAATGGAAGACAACATTGGGTTCATTCAACATAGTCAGGTTCTAATCATTTCAAACACGTTTGTGCGTCCGTGTTGGCACAACTGTTTTTTTAAATATATATATTTTATCCCACGATTTTGTAACCCATTTTTCACCCCTGTGCCAATCATCTAATGTGATCCTGGGCTCTACACACCCTCCGCCAACCTAGTCCCCATGGACATGGGGAGAGCAACGGACTTAACTCATGCTTCCTTCATGCTTGAGTGTCCAAGTTGCTCCTTTACACCTGACAGGGGGGAGTTTCCCTGGTTGGCCGTAGCGCGTGGAAGGAACACGTTATTCCAACCAGTTCCTTTCCCCTCCATCAGGCGCCCCGGCTGGCCAGGGGGAGGCAGTTTAGAGACGAGGATTACTGCATGTTTTTGTGAGGGTACCTACCCTAGGGGACATGGGGAGAACATGCAAACTCCTCACAGAAAGGCCCTTTCGCCAACCCCGCCTTCGGGCACTGATGACATGGAGGAGGAGGAAACACGCCACCAGCACCCACAGCGCCCCGAGCGGGAATCGAACCCAGGACCTTCTAGCTGTGAGGCGACAGCACTACCAACTGTGCCACCGTGCCCCTCACAACTGTTGTGCTTGATGGCTGCCAAATACGTTGTGCCAGTCTCCGGGGCACTTTATTTGCTTAAAAAACAGTGGCATCGACATAGATTTCCATTATGCACAGTCAGTCAAGCCGATGGGCTGCATCAGACTGTCACAGACATCACAAGTGCAGTCAAGGCTCACTTTGCCTCCGAGTGCATCCTGCAAGTTTGCCAGGAATGGGAGTAAACAAACAGGGAGGTGTGGCGACATCTTTCACTCATGTACGCACTCAAGGGAGAAGAGGCTTGAAAATACAAGATGGAATACAGTCAAGCTAAGCAGTCTACGGCTGTTGCTTACAACATGAATGCCAATACAAGACCAAACAACATTTTTTGAAGTGTTTACATCCAACAGCATTGAATACACAAAAGGCCAGACAACCACTCTGGAAACCAGAGTGAAGTCATTCCCACTTTTCAAACCATAGAAGAGACAGAGACACAGGGGAGTGTACTCAAAGTAGCAACTTTTTTTTTCCTTTTTTTTTTTCTGAGATAGCTATTTACACAACCAAAGACAAAGTCCTTGAAACTGGTACAAACTTTTTTTTCCTCTCCCTGCAGGTTTGTTTTTCTCTTTTTCCAATGACAACTCAGAAAAATAAAAAATAAAAAAATATCAGCTTCGGGAAAAAAGTAGTCTAAGCATTTTTAAATGTCCGTAATATGTACAGGAGTATATACACATTCTAAAATTTCCATCCGAGACCAGATTTTGCAACGGTAAATTCATTTACAGTTAACACATACAGCTGTATGTTTACTGCAGCACTACCCAAAAACAAAAAAAACAAACAATGCTTATATTAATCAGGTATGGCTGTCATTCAATCAGTGATCGTACAGGGGACACAGAACAGGACTCAGAGGACAGACAAGTTTGAAAAGGGTACAGCTTAATTGAATGGGAGCTTTAAGTGTGTGTCTGACAGGGGAGAAGGTAAAAGGTCAAGGTTGGGAGTGGCTGAACATAGGCTATAGGCCTGTCACAATTATTACATAATTGTCTAATCGCAAGTATTTGAACTAATCGCAATTATTTGTCATAATCGTTTCCATGTTGAAATATTTTCATACAGAATAGCTGATCTACAAGCTTGCAAGCTTGTAGATCAGCTATTTCTGCTATTTTAACTTTTAAGTATAAAAATAATGTCTTTTAGTATATTTCAGTTATATCTGCCCTGTGCATTTTTTGATTACCAGGCAAACAGAAATGTATTCTTTATTAATATGTTCCAAATTAATGTTATGTTATGTTAATGTAATTACTCGTCAAAATTTGTAATGGTGACAGCCCTAAACATACATGGGCATGACGAGGCGTGTCACAGAGCGATAGATAGCCCTAAACATACATGGGCATGACGAGGCGTGTCACAGAGCGATAGATAGCCCTAAACATACATGGTCATGACGAGGCGTGTCACAGAGCGATAGATAGCCCTAAACATACATGGTCATGACGAGGCGTGTCACAGAGCGATAGATAGCCCTAAACATACATGGTCATGACGAGGCGTGTCACAGAGCGATAGATAGCCCTAAACATACATGGGCATGACGAGGCGTGTCACAGAGCGATAGATAGCCCTAAACATACATGGGCATGACGAGGCGTGTCACAGAGCGATAGATAGCCCTAAACATACATGGGCATGACGAGGCGTGTCACAGAGCGATAGATAGCCCTAAACATACATGGTCATGACGAGGCGTGTCACAGAGCGATAGATAGCCCTAAACATACATGGTCATGACGAGGCGCGTCACAGAGCGATAGATAGCCCTAAACATACATGGGCATGACGAGGCGTGTCACAGAGCGATAGATAGCCCTAAACATACATGGTCATGACGAGGCGTCAGTCACAGAGCGATAGACAGCCCTAAACATACACTGTCATGACGAGGCGTTAGTCAGAGCGATAGATAGCCCTAAACATACATGGTCATGACGAGGCGTCAGTCACAGAGCGATAGATAGCCTTAAACATACATGTCATGAGACTCATGACGAGGCGTCAGTCACGGCGCGATAGATTGGAGACATTCCAATGCAGCGAGTTATGCTGTGCTGTGTAGATTACAGTCCACACCAATTACACAGCTCTTGTCCAGCCACGTTCTCACACGGAATTGTATGTACGTATTATTAAAAGGTGAATGTGAAATCTTCAGGGAGGAGTGGCATATTACATCAGTTAAAGACGTTGCATTTACAAAGGAAGCGAAAACATTAAAATTAAATAGCTAAAACCCACAAAGGAGGAAGAAAAATAAAATAAAAACTTCATTGCTATAATTCAAAGGGAAACACAAACCTCAATGACTTGAGTAATCTATTACATCCTTTGTACAAAAGGAAAAGCTTAAAAAGTATAATTACATTGTGTCAAATTTATGGGAATTTATTCAGAAAGCCATTTAAAATTAATAATGGGCAAAGAGTCAAACATTCATAAAATCATAACAGCATTTTCAAGTGCCATTATCAGTCAATAAAATATAGACTTGATATAACACAGACCTGCTGATTCCTTTAAAACCATTGCATTAGGAAAAGGGAAAATAACATGCCTCTTAGGAAAATAAAATATCTAATGATCAGAGGATACCTGTCTTTTGACTCACTACCTCACACAGCTTAGCAAGACAATGGGCACAATCATCAGAGCATAGTAAAATCAAAGCTTACGTTCTTTCCCTTATCTGCAACCATCTCGAGCCAATAGCAAATGTGTAGGTAAATAGATTTATGCATTCAAATTGTTCCTCACGCATGTTAACATAGAGACATCATTCTTACTTCTATGAAAATGATTTGTGTTGTCATTTCATGTTAATCAATGATTTCACCCTTGGCTTCAAATGTGGACACGGAGAGATAAAAAATGCAATGATCCATTGCAATGAATTCCAATTTCAGGAATCACACTCCGACTGGGGGTTGTTGTTGCTGCACACAGGTGTCTGGCAGTCCAAATGTTTGTAGAGACCAGGCTTTACCTCAAATAATGAGGCCAATCACCGTGTTGAAGCCAAGGTGGCTAGGGACTCCCCATATTCTGTCTCTGGTCCAGTCCCCCCTCCCCCCCTCATCCTCTGCCTGATTCCTGGTAACCTGAGGACGACTCTAATTGGGGTGGGGTCGTTTGACTCCATGTGTTTTTTATTTTTAATGGAGCAGACTGTGTCTCCATGTTGGCTATCATAACTTTGGTTCAGGCTGTGCTCTGGGTGCTGCTAGGACATTTGTAGTAACGAGTGTGTGCGAGTATATGTGCATATACACACACACACACACACACACACACACACACCCAGCAGTGAACACCGGTTTGAGTGATGATCAGAGGGGGAAGAGGTCAAAGACACAGTGGAGACTCATGACCGCTTATGTGGTCAAGTGGACACGTTTTGCCGAACCACCCCCACCCCTTGTGGTGTTGAGATAGCACGAGTTAACCATCACACGGCCTGTTAAAGGTGCTCCAGGTAATCGATGACCCGAGAGATAGACTTCTGTCCTGTGGTGCCCACCGAACACTGTGCATGCAGGACAAAGAAGAAAAGACAAACTGTTAAGCTGCCCAAACTTTAGATGGTGTGTGTGGGGGGGGGGGGGCGCCTTTGGCTGCCCACTTCTAGAAATAGGTTTTGTGTTGTATTAAAAGTAGGGTAAGGTTTTTACTGATGTTGTTGACTTGCTGTTATACGTTTATGTTTGTTAAGGTTGGCAGGCAGTGAACTGACGAGTGATATTGGATTCTCCATAGAAAATCCTCCACTTAATAAGCACTACCTCAGCGCATGTGTGCATGCATGCCCTTAAAGCGCTTTTTATTTCGCTTCTGTCACACTCAATATACTTCTTTGGCAACGATATAGCAAATGGTGACATTTAAAAAGGGCTAGAGCTCAGAAGCTTTGGCCAACTTCCCAATTGCTCTTTAAACCAGTTGACACTGTACACTTCCTCAACCCTTTCCTAACAGAAGTAAAAGGGTATCAAAGCTTTCCTCGTCTGTAGAATAGTATTTGCACATCACACACGTTATACATGTCTGTGAAGGGCTGAAAATTGAAGTAAGATGGGTTTGCAACATTTGATCTAGGAAGAGTTTAAAAGGCTTGGTGTTTTTAAACAAAAAGGTAAAGATGTTCCCATATAGAGATTCCAGTGAGGTACGGCGATTCCGAGTTGAATTACTTGCCTGCAATCTAGGCAATAGTAGGCGTACATGTAAAGATTGTTCCTGTTGAAACTGATAAGGCTAAAGCTGAATACATTGAAGTGTTGAAACACATCTTCTGTCAGATGGCATGTAGTGATATGACGACAACAGGAAGATAATACTCACAGTGAGGTTCATGAAGTTCAAGAACTTTTTCAGCATTTCCGTCATAATGGAGAAATCTCCTTTAGGCAGGTGCTCTCTCACAGTAGTGACATTTACCTGGGAAAAAAAGGAGATTGGGGAGACCGATGAGAAACAGAGAAACACAGACGAACAAAGGCACACATTTAATCGTCGGTGTTTAGCACTGTCACAATTCCTTTTGCACCTGCTCAGTTCAGTAAGTGATATTGCACCAAGTATGGATTTTTTGCAGCGAGGTGTTTTGTGATCAGGAGCAGTCGGGGATGTAATCATAGTAGAGATAAATATTCTGGGACTACTTGAAAGGAAACAAATCTGGCAGTGGCAGGTAATTTATGGGCTGTCAGTGAAATAGTTCTCCTGACCACTCATTCACGTGTACGTAAACTTGGCAATGGCAAAACCATCGCAGCATAGCCAGGGCTCGAAATAGCGACCATTTTGGTCGCAAATGCGCCTGAATTTTAACCTTTGCGACCTAAAAATATATTTGGGAGCACCAGTGCTACTACAAATAATTACTGTGGTGCGCCTGGCTACAACGATCAATTCTCGAAAAACGGGCGCTCTGAGCCGCAGCATCTCTATCCTAGTCCACTGCAGACTCCTGTCTGCTAGCTGCACTAGCACTTGATGCTAACAAACCAACGTGTGTAGTTAACTACTCTTTGACACAACGGTACGGGACAACGTTGAGCGCTGCATCGCTCACATTCCAGAGCCCCTCGGCTCGCAACTTCACTATGTGTCAGAAAGTACATTATTTCAAGGCAGCGATTCAGAAAAGACCGGAGCGGTACGCTACGGACTCTGTGATTGTGAATGTAAAAGAGGAGGAGGCGGACCGGCGTGTGTGTGTGTGTGTGTGTGTGTGTGTGTGTGTGTGTGTGTGCGTGTGCGTGCGCTCGCGCGCTTGCAAGAGAGAGAGAGAGGGAATGAGAGAGAGGTAGGGAATGAGAGAGAGGGAGGGAGAGAGAATAGCAGACTTGTAAGTGTTTCTACCTGGTTTCTACATAGCAGCAGTATTGCTACTTTTACTTAAGTATAACATTAGAGTAATTTTCCAGCACTGAAGTGGTAGGCATAGTGAGTAGGCATAGCTATAAATACCATGTTTTACATAGAAATTATTTTATATTAGAAATTCTAATTATATGATCTAAATAGGCTATGAAGGTGAAAAACACAAAACAAAGAAAAATAAAACGGGTGATGTGACTGGCTGGAATCAGTGTAGACTAGAGGGTTCTCAACTGGAGATGTTTGATGCCTCGGCCTCTTTGAAGAGATGGATGGATGAGGGACAGAAAGTCTGGACACTACATTTTAAATTCTGGCATGTATTTTTATACTTTAGTCATTTTATGTTATTTGTAAACCACACGTTATATTATTGTTTTTATGAATGTAAAAAATCGATTACATATTAGTGCTCCTTAGATTTTGGTGGGTGCTCCTAATTTTTTTCTGGTGCTCCTTAATTTTGAAATTGGGAGCACCAGTGCTACCAAGTAAAAAAGTTAATTTCGAGCCCTGATAGCAAACTTTTATTTTAATTATCAGATGAAAGAGACATATTGTTCATGAGGAAGAGGGCTTGGTGAGAAAAGAAAGAACTCCGCACACCATTTAATGCTCCCAAATATTTATTTTACTGAAGTGTTAACGTCCCGGGCCGCAGCCCTTCCTCAGAGGGCTTGGTGGACTGACTTTACCCTTTATAACCTACTCTTTTCCAAACTGATGGTGCAGATAGGCGAAACAGGAGCATCACACACTGTGTGGCATTGTTATCTCAATTTCAGCATACAAGTTCAAGGTTTTAGAATTATGTTTACATCATGGTTAACAGTAGCTTCCTGCATTTTAATTATTACATTTAGTCATTAACTCAAAAAAAGTTAAGAAACATTAGTCATTATTTCTCCCCTTCAATAATACCAAATGGTATTTTATTTTATATCGTTAATTAGTCACCTTAAAACATCATATAACTTTACAGTCTTTCTCAGACTACAAACGAGGTGCAATGTTCAGGTGCAAGCCCCTCCTATATTGTAGATTTTTGTCCTAACACAAACATTAAATGAATGGAGAATTTACGTAATTTGTAGACGAGCAAATCGGCTATTTTGCTCTAGCCAGAAGATTAAATTCCCATTGACAATGAATGCAGAATTTACATCATACAAGCAAATCGGCTATTTTGTCCTAACACAAACATTACGGAGGAAAATCTGAGATTTCTTTACTATGGGTTTATGTGGCTGTGTGTGACCTTACCTGGCTACCCTGACAGAGGCAGCCCAACAGCAGAGCAGTGTAGGAGGCTACGATGCTGTCTTCCATGTGCTTGCCAGCGTGCTGTAGAGCTACAGAAAAATATTTAAAGTTACTTTCAGGGTTCTATTGAGTAATATTTTGTTTTTAGTATATTCTCAGGGGAGAGGGATGGTTATAAGTTATTAAATGTCAAGTTTATCATTCTCATTATGCATCTCACAACAGAAAGAAATAAAATAAATCAATGAGAGTTATCATCCTCCTACCTTTATTCAGGTCCAACTCCTCATCCTCCTCCTCCTTCTTCTCCTCCTCGACTTTCTTCTCATTCTGGTCAGTCTGATCAGTCTCTACTGGCTCTGCCTGCACCCATTGGATCTCCCCGGACGTTGATTCCTGCCACTCTCCACTCTTGTCCAGTGCCGGCTTGGGTGCCTCGCAAATCAGGTCATCAGTTTTTGATTCGGCCAGGATGGCGGCCTGCTCCCTCTCCAGTAAGTGCTTGGAAGAGACGGAGGCAGACACCGCACACGTTCAGAAACTGGCCTCGACTAATGTGGGTGCCTCTTTTATTAATAATTCAATGGGATGAGTGTCCCTGTAAGCGAGGTCAAAAACCAGCTTGGGGAGTAATACTAATGAGTACTACACATTAGTATTTTACAGTTTCACAGCTGCATATCAAGACGTTCAACTTCAAACTATCCTGACAGACTGCGGTCAACATACATTAAAGCATTCACCACATATCGTCTGTAAGGACACATTGCAAAGTAGTAGACTGTCAAGGACAAGTGAGACAAGTTTGATTCTTTCAGCATTAATAGAAAACATTACAGCTGTTGAAGAAAATTATGATTACAGGCACAGGCACAGCTACCTACCTTCACCAAGGCAGCCAGAGCTCCGGAGGACCTGGGCTTGTCAGTCATGTCTCCTTGGGTTTCAGCTGGGCACAGTGGTGCTGACTCTCCTGCCCCAGGCGTTGTGGGTTCAGAGGGCAGCACTAGACTGTCTTCTAGACAGCTGTCTGTGGCGATGTAGTCCATGTCCACCAGATAGTGCCGGTTCCTGGCACTGTACTCCACCAGATTAATAAGCAGGCCCAAGCCCTGGAGCAAAGGATGAGGTACAGAGAGGGATAAAGAGTGAGGAAAAATGCAAATAGGATAACCTTTCAGCCGTCTTTGTTGCCGTGTTCTATTAATCACTATGCCGACGCTCTTTCCAGGAGGTAATCTGCAGTGAGCTTCTTACCAGAACTCGCACGTCGAAGCGCTGCTCCGGGGGAATGTAGCGTGGTACCAGCAGGACACAGTTGAGAGCCGTTACAATCAGCAGGTCCTGTTCACCCGTCTTGGTGCTTCCCCATTCTGCAGACAGAAACAAACCTCGAGCATTAGTTTATTTACATCATAATAAGTTAAATTACAAATGACCTGAAAGAGACCAACTGAAAATTGCTTAATTATTACTCAAATTGAAGCATTCACTTTTTGTATACCCAATACAAGTATTGTAAAGGTTTCCAAAAAAAAACTAACCAATAGCAGCTTGTTTTCACCCCCTAAATGTCATAAGGTTATTAAAAATAAATGTTCACTTACACTAGAGAATACCATAGGCTAGAGGCAAAGCAAAACTAATAAACAAAAAAAGGCTGCCATGAAATGCAACCCAAGGGGTTGTATCCAGTTTTTCTTTAGGGACAAAGCACTTTGAATATCATGTCCAGAGTGCTACAATGCACATGCATTGCGAGAGGCTTGTGTCTCCAACCCTCTGCATAGTAAATTGGCATTGATAAGCAGCACTCCTATCCCAAAAGTTAACCCGTTTTCTCCCCAAGGCACTGGAGGCAGAGAGTGCTGAAACACAATGCTCGGTGCTAGAAGCTCATAGAAATTAGGGCTGCAACTAACTATTATTTTCATAATCGATTCATTTGCCGATTTAAACGATTAATCAGATTATGACACTTATTTAGCTAAATATATTTTAGGTTTTAACTTTATGTTCTAACTAACAAAATATATAATTAATTCAAAATGTCATTTGATTAGCTGCTATTCAAATAAAAGACAAACTAAATTAAAATGTATTAAAGTCTTTAGGCTTATTCTGACTGCATACATTTGAATAAAGAATAGCTACACATGTGTCAGTCTAGAAGGCACAGTACTCTTTTGAACTCAAATAGGTCATAATAATGAATATTGAAGCCATATGTTTTGTTCTTGATACAATAATCGTTATGTGTCATATTTTGCTTTGCAGTCGCTACTATGCAACCATCATCGCTTTGGATTAAGAGCGTCTGCTAAATGCCTAAATTATAAATTGTAATTGTAAATTGTATCATCAGATTGTAAGGGAAGAGAGATGGATCACCCCTCTTTAGTTTAGTTGTACTAAATATTGCACAATACATACATGTAGTACCTACCATGGCATGACTTACTCACTGTTAATAGCATTTTACAGATAATGTAAAATGCTATTAAGGACCCTGCACGCTGGGTGTATTTTTCAGGAAAAACATCAGAAAAACAACCACCTCATTTGTCAACAGTGGCACAGGTTTAGCGAACAGTGTAAATGCTCGTGACAACATACCGTTGTCGTGAGTGAGGTTGAGTAGGACTCCTATGATGGCCCTCATGCAGTCCTCTACGGCCTTGCCCACATTGCTGGGGCTGCAGTGAGGCAGCGCCGTGCCCGTGGTCAATGACACGGAGCTGTTATTGAGCTCCCTGCTGTAGCGTTGGATCATGTCCTCACAGTGCCGCAAGCCTCTGGAAACAGACAAGACGGACAGAAACACGGAGACGGAGGGTGAGAGAAGGTACAGGGAGGGTAATTGAAAGAGTCACGGTGGTGGGGAGATCAAGGGTAGGGATGATGGAGAGTGAGGGAGGAGAAAGAAAAGAAATACAGGAGATTGAATGAGTGAGGGGGATGAGATGGAGGGCCGGAACGAAGACAGGAGGGCGATTGAGACAAAGCGCATGAAGGGAGATGGAGGAGATTGGGGGAGACAGAGCAGAGGTTGGATTATCATAGTAACAAGATCAGGCTACGCTACCCCCCCCCCCCCCCCCCACACCCCCCCCCCCCCCCTCCCAGGAGGTAACGTGAGGGCCTTGTTAGATACAGACGTGAGACCCATGCCCAGAGCCGATAAGATGGACTATCTTCATCCATGCCTTGGTTGACCCACCATTGTCTGCTAAACAGACGTTATGCTGATATTTGTTTTGCCAAGTCTCTGAAAAGACACGCATGTGCTGTGATTGGCAGTTGTGCCAAACACCGTCGCTCACCCCAAACATAATTTCATTCATGAATTTTCTTTAAATAATAATAAAAACACTTTAGACCACAACAAATAAAGTTAAAAGTGATATGCTTAAGGGGTCCGCTCTATGCTATGAGGGCTGCTGGGGTCTGTTGTGGAGACTGGATGACAGGGGCCATTTTGCACACCCATATTGAATAACAATATTCAGACTTCCATCCGTCTTCTGTATGTATGCTGGCTTGAGTGGTTCTCACCTAGCCGAGGACACAATGAGTTGGGAGTCTTTGTAGGCGATCAGATAGCCCTGGTTCTCCGGGTTCTGAACAGTCACCTGTTGGCAGTGAGGACATCAGTGTACAATGATTAGGTACAGAGACCAGGGAAGAAAAAGTACGTCATTGGCATTCTAGTCTTTGAGTCTAAACTCTGCTATTTATTTATTTATGGTCACTTTGCATTAATTTGTTCTTCGGGCAGTGAAAACGCCACCTTCACAGTGCAGTTACTTACACTCTCGAGCACTCTCAGACACCTCTCTGCGCCCCATAAGGAGGCCACCAGACTCTCCTTGTCATCTTCTTGGCTCATGTTCTCCACACACTCTTTTACTATTTACGACACAAGAGACAGAAAATTACAATGCAAAATGACAGGTACTTACAGATGAGAAATACATCGCCCACATAAAAAGATCACCATGAAAATAAATGCCCCAGTGAGGATTGTGCGGTAGGATTCAATGGTTTTACATAGAACATGCAGAAATGGCACTATGTCTGTGTTGCCGGAGAAAACTCCTGCCCACAAGTAAAGTCATTCCAGTCACACATACACTTCAGAAGTGTCAGCATCTTGTTCACTTCAATTTTATTAATTTAGGAACAAGGGAGTGGGGCCTCTCCGTGTGACATTTTGACATCAATGTGTCTGAATCATAGAATTCAACAAAAAGAAAGAAGTCAGTACTCAATAATGTCCTTCCAAAAAGATATTTGCCTCATGGGGACATGATAAAAACAGTGACTGGGCCTCAACCAACAGGAAAGAAGCGCCGCGGTTGACCCCACATGGCAGGCATTTAGCTTGTAGTTCTTTCAGTGAAACAACCACTCCAACGCAAGTAAACCGAACTACACACCATGTTGTCATGTTGCAAGACAACATTGGAAAGCAACAGGATTTATGCCTCGGCATGCATTGGCTACAACGCAACTGATGCAAACAAAAAAAAAATGCTTGTGCCGAACTCTTTTAAGACTATCGGCGAAAGCAGAAATTATCCCTTTTCACACACACAACTATCATTGTGTATCCGTTTGAATAATATGAAGCATGAAAAAGAGCACTTGTGCTCAGCCAGCGTCCCCTGGTATATAAAAGTAAAAAATAAAATCCTCACACGCATACCCACCTTTGTCTACAATGTGGTCCAGGCCTCCCAGTAGCCGGAGTTCCTCTTTGAACCAGTCGCCAGCTCTCTTGGAGGTCAGAGAGAGCAACGTCTCCATTGCCAAGTGGCACGACTAAAACATAAACATCATCAACATTACCACCAAACTTAAGACAGGAAGTATCCACAGCACCATCCTATGCCCTCAAACAGGCAATTTAAGCATCTTGAAGCTTCAATATTTGAATGTCATATTTAGCATTCCATATGGTAATTTCTTGGGAATTAAAGAAATGAGAAGAACCAGTGTTCAGGGTTCACCCAAACCAGAAACTTGAAATAATATCCGAAATCCATAGATTATGGGTTCATTACCATCTTGGTTGCATCCAATTCCATTACCAAGGGTTTGGATCTCCTAGGATCCAAGAAGACTAGAAAACGTAGGCTACTGAAACTAATCCATTTAACATACATTTTAATTTAAAGGAGGACAGGATCACTTATTATAGGATTAACATTCCATTATGGAGTAGTCCATTGTAATCTAGTGATATGGCATGTTAATAGCTAAATTACTTATTCTTTTTCTACACAATACCCAACCATTCACGTATGCCAGGTTCTCGGACATGCACCAGGTCGGTTCTATAATATCTCGGAATCAATAGGATCTCAGAACAATTTCAAGGGTTTGGTTGAATCTTATTCTTTTTAAATGACGGAACTAATCTGGCCTTAGAACAAATTTCACAGATCAAATTATTAGGGCTGGGGTTGGGCCGATGAGTACAGCAACCGCATATACCGCAACAGTAGACAGTAAAGGTCAAGATCACGTAACGTTTTTCCCTCACCGTGATGTTTTCAAGGTCCAGGTGCTTGTTGTGTACCGTCTCACAAAGCTTCCGTATCTTCTCCTTGACCTTGCCCACCTCCTTGGGAGTGAGTTGGTCCTGGTGCACCGAGTGGTCCTGCTCCACTTCCAGAAGGTGGATCATGAGCTCCAGACAGGCCCGGTCCAGGTCCATGTTCAGACGGTCCCGACTCAGGATGTACATCAGGGCGGCGGTGCACAACGCCAGGTTCTACAGATACATGTGAGCGTGAGTGAAAAGGTTTTAACCCATTTAGACCTGAGGCCGATTATAAAAACGCCTTCTTCTAAATCCTGACCCAGGTTTTTTCCCTAAAACATTACAAAGAAATGTATGTTGCTAGTATATACACTGTACATAGCAGCAACAACAACCCCAAAAGCAGTTCCCGGATTGAAAGGTAGTTACGTATGAAGTTTCCCAGTCTATATGGGTTAATTTAACCCATTTTGAGCTGAGATCAGATTAAAAAATTGTCTACATCCTGACAGTTTTCTGAAAAAGCTATGTTTCTATGTCAGTCGTTCTTCGATTTAAAAAAAATAGCAGACCTACAAGCTCGTAGCGCGCCACTCGGTGGCGCGCTATGAGCTTGTAGATCTGCTATTTTTCAATAGCTAAAGCACAACACCAAAAGGGGTTCCCGCCCAAAATGCGTTAATGGATTGGACAGATGTACACTTGCGATGTGGAAAAAGTCGTCCACATTCAACAACATTATGGGAGAATAATCCCATTTCATCTAAATATAATGAACAAGAATGAATAAATAACAGAACTCATTGGAATCCTGGCAAGCACTTCCACCATCTGTCGCTGTGTTCTTTCAGAAACTCCATCAGGTCCTTTTGGTAATGTACACTGTGATGGAGAGCACCAGAGGCCTACTAGAGAGAACAGTTTCAAAGGATTACTGACCGGGTGCTGTGGAGCGTCACTGAGCATCTTGAAAACTTGTGCCACCTTCCCTCTGGCTCGCAGATGCATTCTGAAGCTGGGCATGGCGCACCGTGTGGCCAAGCTGATTATACTGGGGGAAGGAGAAGATGGTGACAATGGATTAAAACCACAAGCTTTTCAGGCGACAACCGGACAAAATAATCATATTTGAACTAGGGATCCCCCACCTTGACAAGCACGGTTAAAAGCTTTTAACTCAATCTGTGGCAAATTGTCAACGACACAATTTATCATGTTTAGGTAAATAGCAGTAAGTGATGTCTCAAGAGCGTGGCCTCAATTGTGTAAAACTAGGAAATGCCAACTGTAGTTGTAGTTGATCAATTATGCATGTAAAGAAAAAACCCCAGCATTATGAAGTTGTTAGCAGATAGAAACAGATTTAGAGACAAGCCTACTGGCTACTGCCATGCTTCATTCGCACCCACGATGCTTTGCAAGTTTGTAGATCATCTATTTTAGGTGCACGACACGGTTGTATGACAATGAAGTGGCTTTAGCCAGCCACAGCCTTGCCAGCAAAAGGCAAATGGCAATCTTTCTTTATTAATACCTAAGCTATTGTATGTGTAAAAACTAATGTTTTCTGCAAATCTTTTATCAATATACCGTAGTTATGGTCAAGCAGTTTATCAACTAAAATACAGTGTCAACAAAGAAATAAAAAACCCAAATATCCCATGGTGCAATTTAATTGCTCAGAAACATCATCTTGGTTCAATAAGTGGTCAAGTAATTTTCTCAACATAGAAACTGCCTGTAGAATCAAGCCCTCATTATTAATATGCCAATATTACACACCCCTAGAATCAGTATGCTGAAATCCCCACGTCCCCGAGTGCCTGGACTAGTGGTCATTGTTGTCCATTTCAAATACATTTTCAATAGGCTAAACAAGTACATATTATGATTCTTGTTGCTCATCTGTACTAGCAGTGTGTTCTACTGATGCTTTCTCCTTGTCTCTAGACTCTCTAACTAAAGCCCTAAATCACACCAAAGGGTCAAGAGTCGACGGTCCCTGTGCAGTGCAATATGTCTTGTTGCACATTGACCCACGTTGACCCTAGTGATTCAACGGCCCAAACCACACCAAAGGGTCAAGACGGTTTTAGTGCTAACTCGACCCAATAAGTTGCGTGGTGACGCTTTGGTGCGGTTAGGGCTTAAAGGAAAAACCTTCAGTGACACGCGCGCACACAAAAACACGTTTGTTCTTTCGTCTCTGCCGCCTATACTAGAGGACATACACTGACAGAAACCCCCTCAGAATCATTTAGCTACAAAAAACAGTTCGGTTCTTGTTAAGCAGGTTTGTCCATAGAGTTGAGTATTTACAAAGATTATTAAGTCAATTTATCAAAGGAGACAAGTACCCCAGGCAGACACTCCCATCCCATACTAGCTGAAATACCCACAAGCTGCCGGTGGCAACATGGGAGCAGACTGAAAGCACATACTGTATGCTGTGGCCGTTTAGTGAAATTATTAGAAATATATAAATGAAATATCCGAAGATTAACAGTAAAACTACATAATCTACCCACAACAGATGAAGTGTCAGAGAGATAAATATTTAAAGAAGAAAGATAAAGTCCGATATAGTCCGGCAGTCAACAGGCTTTGGTATATATATATATTTATTGCGAACGCAGTGAGCACTTACTACCAGTAAGACGCGCAAACGCGGGAAGCGAACGCAGCTGAGACCCTGCAGATCATGTCTGTCTGTCTGTCCCGCTGTTACTGTATATGTGGACCTGGCCCCTTTTGTGCCCATATATGGAGCTGAGTGGACCTGGCCCCTTTTGTGCCCATATATGGAGCTGAGTGATTGCTGATGCAACACACTCCATATTTGGATAGCGGGACAGACACACAGACAGACACGATCTGCTAGGTCTCATAGTAAGTGCTCACTGCGTTCGCAATGAGACCTAGCAGATCATGTCTGTCTGTCTTTCTGTCTGTCTTGACAATGAACACAATATTTTGGGCCGATCAAATAATTTATAAGACGAAACATAAAACAAATAGTGTTGTCTCCTGACTTTCTTTTCTTCTTTCTAATGATTTGATCGTCCCAAAATATTGTGTTCATTGTCATGATTCGTCACGATCCGAATTGGATTTGTCCGCGGCGTAACAGTCTTTAAATAAATGATATTAAAAGTGCCGATGGGAGAATGCATGGGGCTTCCACTTCCTGGAACTCATTTGGCTCCTTGGGAAAAAGAATTGCCCAGCCCGCCCTAGCTTGTTGCCAACACTACCCTCGTTTTCTGCTCTTGTTAGGAAATAGCCTACCATATTTTTTTTGCCGCAGTAATTGACTGTTATTAGTAGGCCTAACTGTAGGCCTACATAGCAGACAGATATTTGAATAGATATTTGAATATGCAATAAATAGGATGGACCACAGTACTGTGGTAGTCTCTCAGTTGAAGTTATATATACTTTTGCACAAGTTAAATTGATGTGTTGATATTATGGTATTTACCACCATAGGCAATTATTATTAAAATAAAGTTAAAATGACCAGTGAGCATCTGCAACTGCAATGTTTAATATTTCATGAGGACTTGATTTCAATAAATGGTTTTATTCATTATGATCCGTTTGAAAAGTACAAATATAGGCTGCCTCCTTCCAATAAAAGCCTGGTATCAAATACAGTTGAGACAAATGAAAGCCCAGGCTACTAAAAGAGGATTTACGGTATATACCAAATTTCCCACACGGAATAATAGTCAAGTCGTAGCTAAGGGTAGAAACTGATCAAAGTAAACAGTGTGTGGTGTTAGCAGCACATAGCGCTATGTGCTCTAAACAGTTAGGATGGGTAAAGATTAAGGATGAATCACAGGAATGGGCAAAAATGCATTTGAACAGCATCTCTTACCTAAGGCATCTTGTGTTGAGTGGTTGGGTGCTCTTCAGCCCCGTCTCCAGGTATTCAAAGTCGTCCGTGAACTCCTGGTTCTCACCAAACTCTACCACGTCATTGAAGTGTTTCACATGCTGCACCACTGTGTATAGCTGGGAAGTGAAGGGGCATTTGACAGATTTGATTGCACAGCTATAGTAAATGTCCATTGTCCAGAGATGGACCCAACGCACGCATGCAAGCTCATCTGCCTGCATGAACACAGCATGAGACAACATCTTGGATTGCGGAGCAGTTCTGCCCTATCAGGTTCCATTAGCAGCATCGGCTGACTGAGGTAATACGGCCGTCATCAATATCAGGGTAGCCTCGAGAGCTACGGCCTGATCAGCAGTGTGTGTGCGTGAGCCTGTGTGCGTGAGCCTGTATGTGTACGCGCTCAGCACATCAGAAGAGTACCCGAGGTTTAGAAACCCCCTATTTGCAGCAACATCGTAGATGCAGAACTACTGCCTCAGGGACTCTGCGGCTAACGGCCTGATCTGGAGCCAACACGCCCATCTGCCAATACCATGCACGGCGAGAGAGCTTAAACGAAACGCCACACTCCTCACTGCAACCTCCAGCCCACACTGCGATTCAAATGAATTTTGGCGAGCTGGACCTTGTATGAAATGGGTAACAGCAGCTCGAACAGGCAGGGGGTGTGGAAGGGATTCATTTGTAGCAGCATGCAAACAAAAGTACTGAAAACCACAGACAGTCGCAAAACTTTGTCATTCGACTGTGGTAAAGATGGCTTAATAAAAGATGCAGCACGTGCTCGAACAAACAACATCTGCCATACAGCATGCTCACCTCTTTGTGCTCCTTTCTGCATTTGAGTGCAGTGATGATGTCCTGGTTGAGTCGCGTGGGGAGGGTCTCCGACTTGGTGACTTTGGGCGGCGGCGGGGGTGCTTTGAACAGGCCGTCGTCTTTGTGGGAGTTGCTGTCCTTACTGCTGCTCGACAGACTGGCCTGAGGAAGAGGGGGAGGAACAAAAGCCTCACAATATGCTAAGACGAACAAAGAGTTAGAGCCCCACCGACATATCAGCTAGAATATATTTAACATCGGTACCGGCAATGTGCCGGAACCAATGAGCCAATGTGTCAGGATTTTTAACACTTGTTTTTGAGTAGAACTTAAGGTTAAATAAAGTTATGTTCGCATGTTTGTTGTATAATTAAACGCTGAGGACGGCCAGACAGGCCGAAACGCGTATGTTTTAAATAAAATCATGTAAAAGGACATATAATGAGTGCTGGCATTTTCTTCATCTCAACTTATATTTCCGAGCCTTGAACCTATAAGGATTTTGTTTGAACCTGGAGTTCTGCGGGTTGTCTGCTACGGCAGTACTTCTCTCTTTGTATAATTAAAGTTAAATGTTCATTTAATATATTTGAAGTTTAATTATATATTACACTATATATATATATTATCATTTATTTAAATAAGGGGTTCTCAAACTTTTTTATGGCAGGAACACATTTTATGGTGGCCATTTTTGGCGACCCCACCCGATTTATAGAGCAATTTCTAAGTGGAAATAATGTAATAACTCCTGTCGTAAGCAAAGTCTCTGTATATGAAGGCGGAAGAAAAACACAAATGGAATCATGAGAATTACCGGAGCAGTGTGAGTGCGAGGCAGGGCAGGCGGAGGCATCTCTTCAAGCTCAGGTTGGTTCCAGTGGCGAGCATTGTATGAAGCCTTAGCAGGAGACTGGGAGACATGAGAGATTTTACATGAGTGAGTGTTTGCTAAAGTCAAAAATGGGAATGACAAACCAGACTAGAAGAGAAGACTTAACCTACAGTATTACCACACTGGTGCGACATTTAACAACATCTAGATCGCATTTAGGTTAGTGCAAGGGGAAAGCCGAGTCCTACATAACCGATTAGAAGGTCGGTCTCACACAAGGTTGGTGTAATAGCACAAGCTGGTGCTTATTAGTTATCCACAAGCAAGCCCAGACTTCAGCTTGCATTACTTTGAAAATCTGCGCTCATTCCTTCGGATCGCTTTGGAATACCCTTTTTATAACAGAGCTTATCAAGTGTTTTAAGAGATCTGTGGGATTTAATAATGACAATCATCTGTTTAGTTGAACAGATTGAACATAAACATTCAAAACACATGCTGCTGCCAGCTTTGTTTTTCATTCGAGGTCGTCTGTGGCACAGACAGAACAATCTCAGAATCTGGAGTGTTCATTAAATTTAACAGAATCCACACTTTATACTCTGTAAAGGCAAAGTGCTGTGCTCTTACGCACTCTGTAGTCTGTGGAAAGGCCCCAAGCATACCCTGAAGTCTGCTGTGGACACGCAGCTTGAGAACCCATAAATACTGTATGTCTAGTACTTCATCAAGAGACAGGCTCGACAGCCATAGTGCTGGGCTGTGGTGACGAAGCAAAATATTTCTTGGAAATTACATGTCTTGTACAAAACACATATCCACAGATGTATGCAAAAACAAAATAAATAAAAACCTAAAGAATGCAGGGATAAAGGATAATTGTGGAATGGTTTACAAGCAACTCAAGGACATCGCACAAGATGGTGATATGGGACAAATGATGACATTACACCAACTAACACTAATATCAAGGGTGAGTCATGCAGCCTGACCCTGAGATAACAACCAGACATGACTGCCTGTTCAACAGCAAGGCTGTGTAATTACAAAACACTCACAATAGCAATTACTGTTAGGAAAAACAAGACAAAAAGAAAAAAACATTCCTGATGCCTCATAAAGGGGCAGTGAGGACAGACAGACAAATCACAAACCCTGGCAAGGCCCCAGACCTTTTTGGGTCCACTGAAGATCTTTTTGGTTCCAGCGTCCTTGGATTTATCATTAGGCTTCCCTGAGCGGCCCTGGTTGCAGTCATCAGCAAAGTCAAACCCATCTGTACAGGAACCACAGTGTCATTTATTATATTGGCCTCAAATTACTTTTTTCATCAATTACTTACTAGCCTTAAATACATGGAAATTGTTTTCACACATTCCTTTATGTGAGAAAAGAATTCCAAATCAGCAGAGAATACTTGACCTGTTGACCGATTGACAATTTGATCAACAGCAGCAAACCACAACACAGCTCTCAGAGTATTATCCATGTCTGTCTTGTATGCAGTCATATCCTCATTACTTGGAAAAACGCAGCGTTGTGACCGATTATTTTACATTTTAAAATCTTTCAGTTAAAATCGGGTTACGCGTGATAACAGTCAAGTTAACAGCTGATTTATTGCACATTACATAGTTAACTAGAACTGCCCTTTTTTGCACATTTAAAAGCCATGAATCCGTTACATTAAGAGAACATATGACAGCTGAGCTGACCGCTTATTTTAATTGACGAAAATCCATGAGATTGCAGGACTACAGTTCTGAGCACCAACACTACTGTATCCAAAGAGCTTTCCAGTCGATGGTGCAAGGAAAAATAAATATAAGTAAAGAGAATACAGAAGATACAGACCATGGGCGAGTGTTTTATTGGAGCTACAGCTCTGCGCGGGTGTCTTTCCTCTACCGCAAACATTACTTTAGCCAACATAAGCCAGATGAAATGAGGCAAAGTGTGCATAGTGTTTAAGTCACAGGAGCATGGTTTTAATTTGGCCAAAGTTTTATCCATTTTATTTCGACCAGCATCATGACAGCTTGGTTTCATTTTAAACAGAAATGGACTTCCCATTTCAAAATAAGTAATAATTAGTCAACACTAGTATTATTTTTTAGTCTACTTAAAGGAAGTAGATAGACATTTGAAGTATGTGATACCAGAACCTACTGTAACTGCCACTGTAAATAAATTGTTGATACCAGCAGCAGCATGAAAGAGCGCTTCAATTTGTTTGCCGTGACTAACATTTACTTTCATAATCGTGGAATATCGTTTCTGATTTAGACCATAATGTGACAGTACAATTTTGTAATAAAGCCGAAATCTATGGTAAATGCCTAGGTATGGTTTACTCGTGCTACGCGTCATGCGGATCGTGGCTACGTGGCAGGGAAAGCTGCACACCTGTGTTGCTGCTGGTCTGGCTGTCCTGAGAGTCGCTGGTCTGGGGGCTGTCCACGCTGCTGCTCAGAGCAGCCAGCGCCGCCGCTGCCTCCTTCTTGGCCTTCTTCTTCTCCTTGGCCTGGCTGCTCTCATCGTCGCTGTCGCTCTCGCTCAGGTCGTCAAAACCAAAGTACTTGATTTTGTAGCTACTGCTGCCACCACCAGCTGCCCCGCCCTCCGACCCCTCCTCTCCGTCGTGGTCCTCCTTGTCCTCGAAGCCAAAGAAATCTAGCTTGGTCTCCTTCTTGGTCTTGCTTTGGGTGGGCCGGAACCTGATAGAGGAGACACACAGGTGTGGGGGGGGGGGGGTTGGGGGGTTTATTGACTCTGCAGGGAGGGATGAGCCAGTCAATCAGGCACAGGGGAGACACCGAGAGAGGAGGCACGTGCAGCATATGAACCACCATCAAATAAACAAACTGCTCCAGTGGCGGTGGGTGGACTTCACTGCACACCTCAATATATCATAATATTCAAAGTCACAGATTTGCTGGGGATGGGGGAAAAATAAACTGCAGAAAAGGGGGCTCCATTCTAAAATGTTAGATGTAATTGAAAGAAATGGGAGAATGGGAAAAGAACAAATACTTTTGTGAAGATGATGACTATGTACGAAATACTTTATCAATACAGCATATACCTCAATATTACAGAAAGGCTGAGTGTCGTGTGACCAAAAGCCTTAAAGCAGATTAGTTTACAAAACAACAAGACAAAGAAGAGAGAGACTATGTGCCATTTACCGCGAAGTTTTGGGCTGTGGAGCATCCGACTTCTTCTTCATCTGGCCCGCCGTTCCAAGGTCCGTGGGGGCAGCCGGGGCGGCCAGGTCGTCCATGGTGCGCTCCATGGAGTCCTGGATGGTGACATTGCATACCGACAGACAGGACGGGTGCAAAACTGTGTAGTCCCGCACCCTGCCCCTCCCCTTGACAGCCGGTGCTGGGGCTGGCTTTGCTGCTGTAGCTGGCTTTGCTGCTGTAGCTGGCTTGGCTGCTGCAGCTGGCTTGGCTGCCGTGTTGCTGACGTTGGCAATAGTATTACTTGCACCAGCAGCCGAGACACTGTTGGCTTTTGCGGATACAACTCCGGGGGGCTGGCTGTTGCTGTCTGCTGTGTCTTCGGCTTCGTTGGGCCGACCAGGACGCCTGTACTTCCTGCAGTTGGAGGTCCTGAGGGTGAAGGGGGAAGCAGGGACGGCGTCCACGGGAGGCTCAGCGGGAGATTCTGCTGGAAGCTCCTGCTCTGCGATTTTCAGATCTTCTCTGTAGAGTCCATCCTGGGCGTACGAGGAGGACTGGAAGTCCCTGCTACCACCAGGCTCCATATTAGCGTCTTTACCCAGGATACTGGAGTCCATACTGAGAGCAGAGGACAGTCGCTGGGTCCTCACTGAGTTCCAGTCATCCGAGGCGGTTGTCTTTGAATTATAGGAGATCATTGTTGTCGGTTTCAAGTTGATGTCAGGTGTGCTTCTGTACGATGTCTGGCTGTCCTTTACAACTTTCTGTACAGACGTTTGCTTATCTGTGGGTGGATGGTTATCGAAAAGAATTACATGGTTATCAAATAGTACACTGAATGCTACACAGATGACCATTATGAACTGGGAAAGGAATTCAACCGCTTTCACATCAAACTACTTCGGCAGCTTCTTCAAACTGTAGTAGCTGTAAAATTGTAATTGTTAAAAAAGTAGGGTATGTGATATTTTTTGGTTAAAACAAAACGTTTTGTTAAATTCTTAAAGCAAATGCTGAAAGTAAATACGCGTGTTCAGTCATTTCTCCAGCTCTTTAATAAACAGAAAATAGCAAATGGTGGGTCTGCCTTCTGCCATCCTCCAATGGTAAACACTCAAGGGAACCACAATTGCTTATGTGATCTCAAAACCATTATCTTAAATTGCAAAATTCTCTATGTTACCTCTCTCTATGTTTATTCATTTCTATGTAAAGCTTCATTCTTTTTAGAGAACAAATCCTCCTTATTTATTGTAATCACTAAACAGCTACGGTACTCTTCCCCCAAAAGGCTATTTTACCAAGAGATGGTCCGTAATTTCCTAGTACAATCTAAAAAAATCGACGGTTACTCGACAACCAAACCTGCTGTGACCATGTATAGAGCGTCGCAGTCCCGCCCCCTTTCATGACGACGCCAGGCCCAGGAAATAATTCCCAATGCATATTTCCCATAGACATTTCAAAATGTATTTATTTAAAGACCTTTTAAGCATCATACGAAGCCAACTCGAGTCGTGACAAATCATGACAACAAACACAATATTTTGGACCAAACAAATAATTACAAAGAAGAAAAACAACAAAAAGAAGTGTTGTAACCTGTTTGGCCCAAAACATTGTGTTTATTGTCATGATTTGTCACGACAAAAGTTGGCTAATCAGGCCCCCCCCCCCCTGATTAGTGAACAAAAGGGGCAGGAATACATCAGTTATTATGGAGGTATGTGGAGAGACAAATATTTTATTGGTACTTCAGTATAAAAAGGTTGTGAACCAATGGTCTAGCTAGTGCACTTGACAGCGTATCCTGTATTATTTGAAAGCAATACTGCACCTCAGTTACAAATCTGTATCGCCCTTAAAAAACACTGCTAAATTATATAGATGCACTTTACACCTTTGTACTTTCTTTGTGTATGTATGTTTTGACCTGGAGTCATTTGTATGTGCAATTATGTATTCCCTTTGTATTCAAGGTTTCTTCCTGGAGGCTGAACCCTTGACAGTCAAACATGCCAATGAAAAAAACAGTAATATAGTGACATCACATTATCAGCCCCTACCCTAACCCCTACCCCTTTATCATACAACTACAGCTGTGGGTGCGCCTTAAGTTCAGGTGGATCACCATCCACCAGGCAAACTTAATGAACTGGTGGGGGTGCCCACATAAAAACGACATTTTAACAAAATACTGTACATTTTTATCTTAACAATAAGACCTGACGATCATGTTTTAGGGTAGCAGATAGCGAATCAGAAAAGGTAAACATCATAATGATTCGTTTTTTGCCTAGACTACTTACTTGTGGCTGTGACCTGTGGTGGAGCCGGGATTGAAGCAGTCCTGATGGCACTTCCCTCGTCTGCCTTCGACTGGGGCACACTATGAGAGGTGACCGTTTTGGACTCCTCGTCACTGTCAAACCCAAACGGGTCATCACTATCACTGTCGTCCAGTCTGGGCCTCTTGGGAAGCTCGGGAACGTCAGGTTTCAGCTGGGGCCTCTTTGCTCCCAGCTGAGCCTTGTAGGTGGTCTCCCCCCATTTGGTGCTCAGGGTGGGCTTTTTGTTGGAGAAGACCTCGTCAAATTTAGAGTTGGCCTCTCCTCCTTTGCGGCTGTACGTCTTACTGAATCTGGATGTCATGGTAGTGGCTTTAAGTTACATATTCCCTGCGATCAGAGGGAAAGAATCGTAAAGCATAAGTTTACTTTATGTTATAGGCTAGCTTGCAAGGAGGACAACCATCAATTAACATAACACAATGTTACCAAGATCTCGTTCTAGAAACGAAAATGACCACTAAAGCGATTACAACCGCTGCTGAAAGGATGAGTGTGTACAAGCTGCTAGCTAGCTCAATGAGTGTTGTTAGCCAACATTCGCTTGCCAAACTGATAGCATGTCAATTCAGAAATCATGACCTAGTTATCAGACAGCGTTATCCGCCGGGGCAGAAAAACCACCGAGTAAACCAACTTGAGCTAGCTTTAACTTAAAGTTTGACGCTTGCCAACGCTACACAACACTTGCTAACTAACCCGGTTATTAGCTAACTCTAGCATAGGCCTTCTGTCTGTTGACTGTAAAGTTCCGCTCATATGAAGCCGTTAGCCCGGACACGGCTAGGCTACAGTTAACGCTGGATCACATTTCACAGCAACTACAACACCAACCAGTAGAAACACTTCAGTGTGCAAACCACAATTCAGCGAGTTAATATATGTACTAACCGGTGGTGCATGAAGACTGAAATCTAAAACAAAAAGGCTATGAGCAGCAACAACAACACACCTCAACTCGGATGAACAACCGCCTGTTTCTCTAACGTTACTAGCTAGAATCATTCAACATATACCAAGGATGCAAAAGTGATGTCATGCGGAAGTGATTCAAAATAGAATACGAAACTTTACTATTTTTGATTGATTCCATTATATTCATATCTATGATTATATCCACCACCACCCCCCCCCCCCAACCGTCAATGTTTTAGACTCTCTGAAATTTCAGTCTGAAATAATATAGGCGGCCAAATAAAAACAAAAAAGTACAAAACAAACAATTTATGGTTGTCAATTGTGATGTGGTTTAGTCATGTGGCATTGTGCTTTCTAAATATATATATATTTATGTGTGTGTGTTGGTAATGTTCTTTCTGTAATAACTGAGTTGAAATTATGTCTGAATTTTGTAGAGAAGTACAAAAAAACGACAGGCTTAAAACCTTCCGATTGTTTGTGACGCTGCTGTCGTGACCCTGGTGCCTTACTGCCTTTGCTCGAGCCTGTAACTACCGGCTAGGCCTGTGCGCTTCAGTCCTGCTCGCGATACGAATCAAGCGGATAAAGTCCGTTCAGTAACCTGTAAAAACGCCACTACAAACACTTTACTGACCAGAGTGTGGTCCACAAAGAACGCCAGTGGATGAAGCGGTGTGCCGTAAATGCATTCCTGGTCAGCGTAGTCTAAATTCTGCCAATAATGCGTACTTTTTGTATTTTGTAGTGCCACCGGCGGCCATTAAAATTTCCCCTCCCTCTTCCTTTGCTGCCAAGACCTTTTAGCGTCGTTCTGCAAGACGTGAACCGGCCAATCGGCGAGAGGGATGTTTCCCTGTGCTAAGCGATTTCGACGAGGTGCGTCAGTAAACTTGACTGTGAGTGGGCGCAAATTTCAAACCAAAACAGACGATAGGGGGCAGTAGAGGACTGTGTTGCGCTATGGTTGTGCTCTCGACTTGAACTTGTGCCAGGGGAAGCCAGCACCGTAGTGCGGCGCCGGCGGTGTCGCGCACTGAAAATACAATTACCGGTAAATACATGAGATCTCAGCTCAACTTATAGATAACTTAAGGCCATTCAGTGCGCAACCCCGGCGCGCAAAAGTTATGTTTAAAAAAAAAAATCCTTTCTTTAATCTTTCCCCACTGTGTGTGTGTGTGTGTGTGTGTGTGTGTGTGTGTGTGTGTGTGTGTGTGTGTGTGTGTGTGTGTGTGTGTGTGTGTGTGTGTGTGTGTGTCATAAACTGTCCCCTCAAACCCCAGAAATTACTACAGTTGCAGAATCCAAGTTCAACTGTTAAGTTATTTGATGGCAATCAAGCTGCACCACAATGCTTCTTGGCAATATCAAGTGACATAACTGTTTGGGAATTAAATAAAAAAGGGAAGGGGGGGTCACAGCCAGGCCCACACCAGAGCCATTGAGCTAGTGTAGGATGTAAAACAGTCTAAACAGAGGACACTATGTCAGGTCATCAATAACTATTGGCACTGCTCCGGGGGACAGATGTTGTCATTATATATGTACATACAGTAGTAGTTCCAACTTCCTACTGTATCAACATTGAAATGGCTGGCCAGCCCATTACTCATAGCCTAGGCCTATACTAGTAAACATACTCATTCAAGGTTCCGCTTTGAGTCATCCTGACTCATCCATGTCGCTATGGTGATAAATTGCATAAGCCTAATTAGATGATGATTAGATGAAGTACTAAAACTAGCAAACTTTTGTTAATTGCATGGGCTTCTTTCTGTTCAATCTACATATTTTGTTTCTACTGGCATATTGCATATTGCATTCCTTGGCTGCTTAAATTGGCCCCTGTATTTCTGTTGGGCAGCTGTATTTGTATTTCTAATTGTATTTGTAAATGTATTCAAATAGGAAAGGAAGA
Source organism: Protomyctophum bolini (assembly GCF_963924005.1). NCBI lineage: Eukaryota > Metazoa > Chordata > Actinopteri > Myctophiformes > Myctophidae > Protomyctophum > Protomyctophum bolini. The sequence continues at coordinate 31,067,261 of NC_137875.1, read as the reverse complement.
CAGGCCTATTAATTCCCTTCAGTCAGTACAAGGCAATGCAACATTTGAGACTGGCTGCATTCTTTTTGGATTCCAAGTTATATCAATTGTTGACATTTCTATAATGGCCATAATGTAAGTGTGTCTTTCTTACAATCAACTCAGAATATAGTTGATATGCTTGCAGGACATCAGCGAATAATAACAGATGGGTAAAGCTTTGCAAATGGTTTTATATTGGTATTCTATTGGTATCCTACTATGAGAAGCATTCCAAGATTTCCAACCTTCATGTTGAAACACAATGCAATCCATCTTGTCAGCCTATAATATATGCACACATAAAACACATACTGCATCAGTATTAATTGGGCTCACAGAGAGATGGTGAATCCAAGACTTAGGGGCGATGAAGTAATCCTGTCATGCCCTAGAAGATGACTGATGGTTAGGGCCCAGGGCTTGGCACTCTGGCTGCTATGATTTCATTAATGGGAACACTTTGGGCTTTACAGCTGAATCCACTGCTACACAAGTACTCTCACACTGAAGAACAACATCACGTGTGTGTGTGTGTGTGTGTGTGTGTGTGTGTGTGTGTGTGTGTGTGTGTGTGTGTGTGTGTGTGTGTGTGTGTGTGTGTGTGTGTGTGTGTTTGCATCAGTTTGCTTTCCCCTATCCTTCATAAGAATACCTCCTTTTAATATAGGCCTATGTGAAGCAAAGCAGCACAATCATCAGTGTCAGCGTCACATCACAGGTTTACAGAAGTAAAGAGGTGGGTGAAATTCGTTTTTTTTGTGCATCGTTCCCATCATATCATTTTTATCATATTTCGTAGAATGTGTAACTCTCGTAGAATGTATTTCTCCGTTGTGTAACTCTGAGAGTGTACAAATGTAACCCATTTGTGTACTCTCAGTCTCAGGCACCTTTTCCACCAAAATAACTGGTTCTAGAACTGCATGGTTCCGTTCTTTTTTGTTCCAACTTTTAGGGTTCTGAACCAATTCATTTTCAGTGGAAACACTCTGAACTGGTTCAATATTATTAGGGGAAGAAATAACTGAAACTGTTCAACCCCAGTGGAAAAGGGGCCTCAGAGTTAAATAAGGACTCAGGGTTTTACAGTGTAGAGGTGTCAGTCTGCAATGTGGGAGAAGAACCATGAGGTGGCAGTAGCAGTAAAATATCTCTGCAGTTTTCAGTGTGAGATGGAAGGAAGATTGTACTGTATATAAGACCTTTGATTGACTTTGAGAGGAAAGGTATACATATTTGTAAGTTAAATATACAGTACTTATGTGATCATGTTCTGTTGACAGAAGACAAAATAATGATGTTCATGTCTGGTAGGGCTGCTGTATGTAGTCAATGTGTGATTATAATGCATGCCTGTGGGCTATTTAGCACAGTGGCAGGAAACTATATGCTATTATACAACTATCATGTGATGTATGGAAATGAGTAGGAGACTGAGAATGAATGGCCAGCGCCCAGCGGTAACTCAAGGCCCCGTAACACTGTAATTCAAATGTTAGATTAAGGGTAGCAGCATTGGACAACAAAACATGGGATTAGAGACCTTTTCTAAATTTGGGGCCTAAACAATGAGGCCATTCAAAGTTTAGAAGAAGAAGAAGTATATCCAAGTCTTCCAAAATCATTGTCAATTTCTTCCAAATGTATATGATCGACATAATCCTGGACTGAGACTTCATTGTGTGTTCATGGAAGGCCCTCGTCTGTGGCCTCCATATCCTGGATCAGCGTTTGGCCCGTTTTCCTGTCTCTGAGGTCAGCCTGTAGGGCCTCTGGTCCAACAAGCACACCAGGCCACTATCAAACCCGTATGAAGGCAATAACAACTAATTCAAACCAGATCCCAATTGACTTTATGTCCCCCTAGTGGCTGTGTACTTGTGTGTGAGCATGGTTAAGCAAATACTATGCACATGCAAAGCAAATATTCAAATATTTAATATCATCCTCGGTGCAGTCAATTTCTGTTTGTTTGTGTTTGTGTGTGTGTGTGTGTGTGTGTGTGTGTGTGTGTGTGTGTGTGTGTGCGTGCATGCGTGTGTACTGTGTGCGTGCGAGCGAGAAAGTGCATAGTGACCTTTGCATTATGTGCATATATGTGTCGTTACATGTAAGCACAGTATGTTTGTGTTGACATGTACCCCTCTGTGTGTATGTGACTATGTGAGAGAGTGATGATGGGAGATGAGAAAAGTAAAGAGTGCATGTAAATCAAAAGAAACACCTTTATTTGGTTCTCAGTACAGAACACGTAGTCATCAAAACACATGAAAAACTACAGTACTTGAAATAAAAAGGGGAATAAAAAATATTATACAAATCAGATGTGCTTTTTTGGTTATTTTAACACGGGACACAGGACAGGCCTCACCAAAACTCAACACAACTCAAAACAAAAGTTAAATGGGAACATTATGCCAATAACCGTCTTTCTATGTTAATCGGTAAACAGTAGTATAGCTTTGATCAAGCCATATGAGAATAAAACGTAAATACACATTGATTAGAAACTTCAACTCTGCAATAGAGTACCTGTACAGTCATTTCTTTCAAGGCAAAGCCAGAACTTTACTGGATGCACGGCACCATTGGTAGCAGGGCCACGGATCATGGCATCGGGTTGGGAGTCACATTAGAGCACCGTACCCCCTACTCCACACAGCCACGCCCTTACAACGTCCATTGGTGATGAGAAAAACAAAATAACTCCCGCAAATGCGTCCTATTTGGGGTACGGTCAAGGGTCAATCTCCATGGGGATGATGGTGAGAATGGCGTCCTCGTTCCCCCGGCGCACCACCACTCGGAGTGTGCCACCACTTTTTATTGTGTTGCTGACGTCTGTCGCTGAAGATATCCTCTGACCATTCATGGATATGATGACATCATGCTCTTTTAGGCCGCCACTGGAAGGGAGGCAAGGGCAAAGAATCATGAGTTAATAAGAAACAGCATGCAGAGTCAAATCCTCAATGTTAATTTAATTTTGAGAGCGTACAAATGGAACTAAACGGACTGGTTCAATTTGTACACTGTTAAAGTTAAAATAACACATTTTAATATTGTACAGTTAGTATGGCTTAAACACATTCAAATCACATATTAAAGGCATGAATTGGACTTTTTCTTTCTAAGATTATTACATCCACCTCAATACATTTTCAACTTAAAAATTTGCCTTACACATTGCATTATGTTAAATATGGACTCAAGGCAGACTGTTTCACAATTACAAATATTTGACATTAACCATTTGACATACAGTCACCTGCATAAATGGAAAGCAATCTATCAGATGTTCGTTACATCATTGAAGTTTTACATGTCGTTCATTGTATTAAAACTAAAAGGTTGGATAATAAAACAAATAAAACATTTCTTGTGTGTTTCTAGCTGTCAAAGTGCAAATATTATTTGCACTTTATTTAACTATAGTTCTTCAAAAAAGAAAATGATCAGTGTTCATTTACCTAACTCTGAGAGTGTACAAATAGAACGTTCATATATGGCCCATACATGTGTACACATTCAGAACATATTATAACATTCAGGACTCTTCAGTGTAGGGAATAAATATAGGAATGTGTCAATATTCAGTGTAAGCATTGTGTGGCCTCCTTTTAATCAAAAACAGATCTGAATACATTCATATGAAAGAGAGGGGGGGAGAGAGAGAGAGAGAGAGAGAGAGAGAGAGAGAAGATTTGGTGGAAACTGACCACAATTATGACTCAATGAGAGCAGAGAAAGGGCATGCTGGAAAACATACAAGACTCACTGAGCAAAGACACACTCAAAATAGAAGGCTAGTAAAGTCTACATCACAGCAGGACTAAGGCCGGTTACCAGAAGTGATATCAAAGCCTGACTCCAAACACAACAAGTACTTAATCACAGACACATGCTAAATGAGGCCACCACACCTTTTCCTGCGTTGCTCTCCTTTAACACGACCACAGTTCCACATTCTCTTCATAGCGCTCACCAACTATGTGTCATTTATTAGGCAAGCATGACTAATGCCCACACCTCCAGTGGGACACAGGACCCTCTTTTCTACGGTTGGGCCAAGCTGTACTCGCAAGGGCCAGTACTAACATAATAGCCTAACAGCATGAGATCAAAAGAACATCTCAGGCAACACAATGTAAAGGGAACCAGAGAAATGTCATAGTGACTTGTAGAGTCCAGACTTGGAGACCATGCTCACAAGGGCTGGGTAAGTACAGTAGGCCCAGGAAAACCACAGAGAAGCTAGTTGCCTCCCTGTATGAGGGCTGGAGGAAATAGCTGAGCTCGGCATCTCTCTAGCCACACTCTGCTGGAGTTGTGGTGGTGGTTGATTGCATTGGGGGGGCCTGGGATTGTGGGTGAACTTTTGTTTTGCTAAGACGGTTGTATAAACCTGTGCAAATGTGTGTGTATATTTCTGTGTGTGCATGAAGTGCACACACACAAGAGATGACGGAACTACTGGAACAAAAGACCGTGAAATATATGAGCATATGCCGTGTGAGTGCGCACCGGAGAACAGTGCCGAGTAGGGGCGTTGAGTGAGTGTCTTGTATATTTATAAATTCAATGTGTACAGCGCAAAGTGCCAAACACAATATCCCGTGGCCCAGGACGAGTGAGCGGTAACCTGTCGCTACATTCCACAGAACTCTGCAACCTTCTGACCAAGTTAAGTTTATATTAATTTGTACGTGCGCCTTTTGACCGATACGTGCAGAAAAGTTGTTCTTACACTGCAGCTGGCGTCTTGGCAATGACCTCCATTACGTAGGCTCCAGATGTGACGTCAGGGAAGTCTCTGTGTCGACTCTTCAGCTCTTTGGCTAACCTAAGACAGAGACAGGGGAATGGTCAGTGGGTGGTGGGGTACTATGAAGGATGGTATGGCCAAGCAGATGGTATGGCCATTCCAGCCACCAATAAAAGCAAATAGGTCAGTACTGTCAAATGTTAATAGTCCATTAAAGATCAGAGATGATGAAAGAGTTTTATGTGTGACTTCAGCAGTAACCTGAACCCGTGGGCTTCACTAATTGGCTGAGCTTTGCGTCACCAATCACCAATATACAGTAAGTGGCAGCTTGTGAGAGAAGCCTGAGACTTCAATATGTCAGACTACTACATTATAATATTAGTCTTAGTATTGTACAACGGGTGGGCATGTATTCCCGACTTGCATCGTTCCCAACTTGCATGGTGTCCGAGTAAGCAAATAATAATAATAATAACAACTCTATATTACAAAATGGTGGAGTGACAAAGTGTGCATTGTGCAACTTACGCTGGAGTGAGAGTCATCATCCTCACACCAATGTACTTCTTTTTAGATCCAGTCCCCGCTAGTAATGGACACAAATAAAATAAGTATTTATTTATTGATTGATTGATTGATTGATTAGTTCATTTACACATTTGAAAACGGTAGGGCAGTACAGTAAAAGGATAAAAAGATACCATATCTATAATATACCGTATATAAAAAGGAGAAAAAAGGATAACACAAAAAGCCATCCGTTGTACTCATTCATCATCATGACATTTTCTAAAACCATTTATATTTTCTTATTTATCCTGTATACAGTATCCTGTATATGAGTTCACTCTCCCAATAAGATAAAATTGGTATCCAACCTGAAAATGTATTTTCTGTTTACTAAAGAGCTGGAGAAATAGTAATGATTACTAACAGAATATACAGTAGAGGTATAAAACAAATTCCATACCCTACATTTAAATAAGTCCTGGATTGTAACTATTCCACTTGGTCCCTCACCTTCCACAGTCTTAATAACGGTATCATTCTATTGAATCCATATACATACAGTAAGGGATTACGACTGCCCTGCACACAATAGAGCTCTATGAAAAGAGTCTTGTAGACAGAGTAGTTTTGGGTTGCTAGACCATACATTAGTCCTCCATAAAATTCAACAGGGGAGTTTTTGTAGTACCACATTAGGGGGAAAGAAATATGACTTTGGATCACTCAATAGACTTATACAGTAACTGTGGAGCAGTTTGTGTTACTGTAGAGTGAATAACCCAACACAATCGACCATATAGGAGAATTGTTTCAGAATGCTGAAATCATGCCCTGGGCACTTTCTCTCCATGTACACACTCAAAGTGTGTGTGTGTGTGTGTGTGTGTGTGTGTGTGTGTGTGTGTGTGTGTGTGTGTGTGTGTGTGCGTGCGTGCGTGCGTGCGTACATGTTCGGATATTGCACATACTTTACTATCATACCCTGCTGTGTCCCATCACAGAATTTGATAGCCTTGTTTTCCGCTCATTTTATAATCTATCCAAGAATTTTACAATTTCAACATCACAAACCCCAAATCAAAGAAGTATGTGAAACCACCTCAAAGTCCTGGCCAGGTGCAGGGGTAAGCGGCAGCAGTAAAAATGAAACAAAGACAGTATAACTAGACATATGTTGGAATCATTTGAGGTCATGCCAGGTAAAGATCCTTATAGTCCATATTCACATGGAAGCCATTTCTTTCTTACCCTAATGGCTTGCAAATAGCGCATAATATCAGCGGTATCACCCCCCCCCCCTCCCTGTGAACGTGAAGAAGGGCCTTTCTGGAAAAGGAAAAAATAACCAAAAACTCAATAAACCATGAAGGATGACAGCTCTTATACCTCTGGACAGCCGTTCGTAGGACTCTGCCAGGAACTGACGGATCTTGTCCGAGGGGATGGCGAATGAGATGCCTGCCGTCACTTTCAACGTGTTAATCCCAATCACGTCGCCATCCTGAAAGACAACTCAACTTAATGTCTGGTATGCTACCTCAAAGAGGGGTTAAAAATTATGATCACTGATTTTTAGTTACCGTTAAAAATGCTTCCTTGACTGGCAATTAAATAAAATATGTCTCTTACCAGATTGACCAACGGCCCTCCAGAGTTTCCATACTATAAAAGAAAGCAGACACAATGTGAATGCATTGAATATTGTGTTGGTGAACGATATGCTCTGAACCCTCATATTCACATACATTGATGATGGCGTCCGTCTGGATGTAGTCCATGTCTGAGTTGCGCAGGCCCAGCTCCTTGCCCCCTCGCTGCGTGGTGCTGACTATCCCCGTGGTCACTGTGTTCTGGAGGGAGAACGGGCTGCCAATGGCAACAACAAACTCCCCTGGTCTCAGGTCTGCCGAACGGCCCAGCATCAGCACAGGAAGCTTGATCTGGGCACAAGAGGAAGCACAATGGGGACACATTTAGCTGGAACACATTCTAAAGATGTATTGCTTCAAATTAAAAAAAGGAAAAAAGAAAGTATACTTCATGTATAATCCCTTTAGATCTTTATGCCAAGATATTAACTCGGTTTACAGTTGACCGCAGAGGTCAGTTGTTAAGAGTCTACAGTTCTATTTCTTCATCCAGAACACATAGAACTGTAGTTATATAACTCTGCCAATGCCAACGATAGGCTTTTCTATGAGTGGTACAACCTGAACCTACACAGTGCCACGTGGCAACTCCCATACAGAAATGCAATTGTCACTATTCCACAGCTGAGTCAAGTAAGATCTGTCATTTGTAAGAACTCAAAATGCAAAATAAAGACCATCACATGCATATTTGTTTGTTTAGAACTGCAGCCAAGCTAGTGAATCACATAAGCATTCAGTTATGTTGGCAGCTGTACGTTCACAAAAAATAAAACCCACAGATGTTGGAAAACTGACGTTTTCCCAACATTACAAGTACGGTAAATCATGACTAAGAACGGCTGGCTTAACCTAGTTAATGTAGTGGAAACCAAGCTACTGACGGCTCGCCCAGACATACAGAGAAAGGATATATTTATCCATTCGTGGTGAAGGTTTCTGTTTCTGGAGGGAATCATCTCGGCTGTGCTGCCCGCAGTCAGGGCCCACGCGTCGTCACATCACGCGGGGCCTTGCATGTGTGCGGCCTGTAAACTATAAACTGCACCCGACGCCCCCGACAACAAGCATGCACAATCTCAGAAGAGGGACCTGACGCGTCCGACCCATTCCTGTATCCATTTTGTTTACCCAAAGATATAAATAGGACTGAGGGGGGAGGCTGTGAGGTGAATTGAGACAGTAAGATGAGCTGGCAACGAGAAGCAAGACAAAAGTATCTATGAGAGAGCTATGTGTACTAACTCACAACCTCAGATATTTAGCAGACACTCTTACCTAGAGCAACTTACAAAGTGCAAGATCAAAAGTAAATGAACTCTACTCTAGTCAACAAATGACAATGTAACTTAAGTAAGTAAATAGAGTAAAATAAAACAAGTGGTATGAAGTAACTACAGGATACCAGGAAACATCAAGCATCAGTCTAAACATCTAAAATCTTCTAAAAGAACATATATATTTGTGGACAAGCAAACATTATATGACATGTCTATCTCTAAATAAATAATAATAATAAATAAATAATAATGTGCTACATGGTTAAAAACATATCATCAATCATAGAAGGTTAAAAACAGGGTTATCAAAAAAGTTGAACACGAAAAACGTTTTCAGGCCTGTTTTAAAAGATTCCACAGTCTGCGGCACTCTCAAGTCCATGGGGAGGCTGTTCCATAGGCGTATATAACGAATAACATACACAAACACAAATGCAATTCTTATTAAACAGTCCTGATTGGGTTAGACTTTAGAGCTTGGTGTAGACAGAAGCAGTCTTGATCCTGAAGTTATTTTTAGAAGACAACAAAGATTGTGATAGCCAGTAATTGAGGAGGGATTTCAGCTGCATATAATCACCATATACCCCTCTCTCTCTCACACACACACACACACACACACACACACACACACACACACACACACACACACACACACACACACACACACACACCCACGTAAGCACTCCTTAACTGCATGACCATGTGCAGAAACACACACACACACACACACACACACACACACACACACACACACACACACACACACACACACACACACAGTTGCCTAGTAAAGGTCCAGGATTTCCTTTTTCTATTCTCGTGGGGATATTTGGAACCACATAAGAGAGTAAAGAATATGGAGCTCAGCTGCATACAAACAAACACACACACACACACACACACACACACACACACACACACACACACACACACACACTCACGCACGCACAGTAGCACGCACGCACGGTAGCACGCACGCACGCACACACACACAAACACACACACACACACACACCCCTGACACGGGAGTCTGCAAATCCCCCCAAAGTCTCCCCCTCTGTGTGAGATAAGAACATAACCAGATGGAGAGAGGAAGTAACACACAGCTGAAACGTCAGGTGGATGTGAGTCAGTGGCAAGGAACTGCTGTCAGCCACAGTGAAGGTGAACAGAACAGAAGTGACAGTGTTACAGATATATCAGTGACAGCCAGGTAGCTTGGTGGAATGGATAGATGTTTCAGAAATGAAAACTAGACCCAGTGAGAGCTAGGCTCTGCATGTGCATATTGTGCACAGTCCTCACCTCACGTCCATCTATCTTCATTAACTGCATGTCGCTCTCTCTAATTTCTCTCTATATCTACTACAACAGTAACCACACCTAGCCATCCACCCACCCATCCATCCATCCAGAATACATATGCAATATGCAATATTATGCTCATCTCACAAAAAAACAACAACCTCCATACTCCCTAACTGCCTAAGAATGTACAGGTTAGTTAAAGGTTTCATGACATTAATTTTTTCGTTTTTCTTTTAGGTTTTATGACCTCAATTACACCCAAAAAACCTGAACTTGTGGTCTGGAGTTTTCTCTGGGGTTCGGAAGCCTCAAAAGGCTGCAATGAAAACAGGCAAAACAGTGAAAACAGTGACATCTGCTGGCAAATCCCATTGACATATACAGTATGGGATTTGCTGGCTCATACATCACAGACAGCAGGAAAATCAGAGCACTTGTTTGAGCCAGAAAACCCCAGACCACAGAACATCTACTGGATTTTTTGGGTGCAATTGAGCTCAGAAAACCTTAAAAAATTACAAAAACTTTTTTTAATGCCATAATACAACCTATAGGTCAACTGACAAAGGTGAAGAGGAAAGGCTAGGTGACTAAACAATAAACAAACTGTAGGACTGATGGACGTTTCTTAAAAAAAAAAAAAATGTGGACAACCGCTCCAGATATCACTCACATGTGGAGGGACATGTGGAAAATAATCCTGCAATGTGAATCTGTCTCCCCAGTCCCCAGACCTCAGGAGTGACTCACTCCTCTATTTAGGAGGATGGTCTGTCGTCTGAACACATCAAACATTTCACCAGACAACGCAGGCCACACTTAACTTAAGAGGTGAGAGAGGGGAAGCAAACACCACAGATGCAAGTCATAGGAAAAAAAGGCTTGAGCATGCAAAACGAATGAGTTTAACACTGGGTGAAGGCATCTCACGATAGGATGGTCATTCCTGTAAAAAACTTTTGTAGAGTCAGATAATCTTGATGTTCTGTGTGTTTGTGGATATTTCATATTTATTGGACTTTTTCTCTGCATTCCTGTTATAGGAAATTTATATCAGGGTATATCTTGTATGTATTTATATATCGGATGTTTTATATTGTATGTCTGATGCACAAATATCCATATGTGTCACACACTGCAATAGGGCCTATTATATTGATCCGTTATCATTGCACACTGCTATACTGGTTGAAACTGGTTATGGCTGGTTTCAAGCTACTCATTTATATACAATTCATTTAATCCCAGACAGCAGACAACGTGCACATTTGCACCAAATGTGCCCGTGCACGCACATGCATGTATGCTTGAACACACACACATGACCAAAGAACGGACAAAGCCCTTTGTCCAGCTCTGTGCCAAGTGCCAACAGGCACACGTATACAGAAGCCTATGGAAGAGGGATAGACGCACGCATATATTCTATAGGGGCGGTCTGTGGTGTATTAGGGCAGAGGTTCCCAACCACTGGTACTGGTACCAGTACTTGAGCCCCCCTCTGGTGGTACTCAGAGGAGCCAAGCAATTGGTTGTAATAAGCTCTCCAGCTGTGCTGAAATGAGTATGACACGGACAACACACCTAGTTGTTAATAGAAGATTTGAGAACGGATTAATCACATTAGAAATATCATCAGTTGTGCTGATTAGTGATTCGACTTTTTTGTCAGAGCAGCAGCATTATTGGCTTAGGAATGGAACAAAAAGGGCAGGTCTACGCTCCTGTATTTGATCAGTTATTATGGTGGTACTTGGAGAGACAAATCTTTTCTGAGGTGGTACTTCAGTATAAAAAGGTTGGGAACCAATGTATTAGGGCTATAACCTCAGTCCGGACAACTAAGGACAGCCACATCGGAGAACCATCCTGTCACACTACCTGAAGCAATATACAGTACATGTACTGTATGTGGCTCCTCAGCAACAATAAAACTTCTTGCTGTGTACCATGCCTGTATCCTGAGTCTCCTCCTTATATTACTTAGCTATAGAATTAAGCTATACTGTCCCATGTCCCATTCAGCTGCAGGTGATCATTTTTGCTTCATCTAATCTAATCTAATCTTATCTCTATACCGCCCTGCTCTGACCACTGGTGCATTGTCCAAATAAATTTGGACTTAAATATAATTTAAGTCAAAACAAGGAGGGTCGCACTGAGGTTGGCCGAGTGGCCTGAGTCAAACACCAAAACCCTTTCTGCTCTTTGGTTCCCAAACCTTTTAGCTCAAGATCCAAAAGAGGAATTAGATGTTTCCCCGTGACCCAAACTAGTGAAAATCGTAGATCTGCAAGCTCAAATTTTCACTTCTTCTTAAAGCTTTCTTTTATTTATTCATGGAAATTATTCAAAATTATTTATTATTTATGAAATACTTTAGAAAAATATTGGAATTTATTTTAATTGACGTAAAGTTGTGACTCTTTTTGTTTAAACCCTTTTTTATCTTTTGAAATATGTATATATTTTTTAAATGTATTGGAAAATTGAGATATTTACTCGTAACCAAAAAAAATTGGTCCGTGACCCAAATGTGGGTCTCGACCCACTGTTTAAGAAACAGTGTTCTAGTCTAGAAGCACTGTAAATGGCAAATAGTAGCTACTGCTACTATCTGCTACTGTTAATATTCTGACATTGATATTAGAACATTTTTATCAACATTGTAGAGATTAGAGATTTGTGTATTGTAGTGTATTGTCAATCTTTTATACATTTTATACAGATACAAAATACGTAGTCATGTCAAATACATAAATTGGCACTGGTATTTGTATTTTCTTCTTTTTTTTTTATATCTGTACAGTATTTTGTAACAATCATTTTTATGTATTCTTGCCCATCCCTTGGTGCAGCCATGTGCTAGCTTTCACCTAGCCTTGTTTAGATAAGAGAAGTGGTCCACCTCATTTAAGGAGGAAGGAGTAAACAACTTTGCCCACATGCCTTTCAGAAAAACAGGTACGTGAGCTCTGGAATTTGCTTTTTATGTTGTTGTTTTTATCACAGAGCTATAGCTCTGTGATAAAAATCTGCTGCACAGAGAGATTTTGTCACACACGTCACCAGGATAGCGGGCAAAGAGACTGAGAGATATACAGATAAGCAGGCATGCCGAGGAGAAGCTTCTTTACATCAAGGAAGCAAGCATGACCCCATCTCGTCTTAATCTCTCTGAGCATTCTTACCGGGTGCAAGGTCAGGAAAATAACTTTACAAACAAATCTCTAAAAGAGAAAAACTAGCACTCACGGAGCAGTCCTTTAATGAACTTAAGGCCAAGGAGAAGCACACAGGCGGACAGAGAATGCCCTCAAGGAGTTGCCATAGCAGTCTGCCATTGTTTAATGTTACGGCCTTGGTCGTTTGGAAGCTCGTTTAAAAGCCATTACACTAACTACTGCTTTATTACCTCAAGTCCAGGTGCAAACTCGGCAGCACTCAAACTGTGATGGTGAACTATTAATTTCTGAGGCACAGAACGCATATGCACGTACTGCACACACATGCCCGTAACAATGGGTTGTCTTGGTATGATCCCCTGAAAAGTCTACTCTATAAATTAAGACCCATACACCTGGTATTAGTTAACTATACAAGCACAAGATTTCAACACACACAGAGTGAGAACTGTAATCATTTGGCCTCTCCTGCAACTGTCTCCCACAGGGGACGTCAGTGCCGGGAATGTGATATCATAAAAACTAACATGCCAAATTCATATGTACACTACAGTATAGAGCCTACTAGTGTGTGTGTGTGTGTGTGTGTGTGTGTGTGTGTGTGTGTGTGTGTGTGTGTGTGTGTGTGTGTCAGTGAGAGAGAGAGAGAGAGAGAGAGAGAGAGAGAGAGAGAGAGAGAGAGAAGGTGCTATAACTTGTGAACTTCTGCCCTGAAGGATTGGCTACAGTAGATAAAGTGAGACAGGATTGAGCATGTCCACATCACTTAACATCAGCTCTAGGGATCAGGCTGAGGGATGGGAGACATGGGTTTTGTGTGTGTGTGTATGTATAGCATATGCGTGCACCTGCTTTTGTGTGTGAATGTGTGTTATGTGTGAATCTGTCTTTGTAACTCTGTGTGTGTGTGTGTGTGTGTGTGTGTGTGTGTGTGTGTGTGTGTGTGTGTGTGTGTGTGTGACTGTGTGTGTGTGTGTGTGTGTGTGTGTGTGTGTGTGTGACTGTGTGTGTGTGTGTGTGTGTGTGTGTGTGCGCGCGCTCGTGTCCCTCTCTCTCTTTGACTAAATAGTGTATGTGTGTGTGCAAGTGTGTCTAACACTGTAGCATGCAATTTTGTGTGAAATAAAAGCAGACTATGAAAACAGAGACATACCATTCATATACATAGATGTTTCAACAGTGACTTCACAGCACTAACTCATACAGCTGCACTCTAAAGTAAATATACATTCGGAAAAGCGATACACACGAACAAACTGCTTCACGGAAGTGGGCACTAATCAAAGCCACTGCGAGCAAAGAAGCTGACGTTTCACTGCAACGACAGATCATTTAGGTAAGGTAACATCTAAATATTCCAACCGCAATGGGGTCACCATATCCTTATTGACATTGGTACGGAAACCAATATGGCTTCCATGTGTTGTTGTTGGAGGACTTGGGATGTCTAAGAGCAAACACATGTGTGAGTTGCGTCTGTGCGTTTCCCTCAAGGCAACGGCGCTTTTACAGTGAGCCAGGGGCAAGACTGGAGGGCATCTGGGGTGTGGGTAGGTCGGCTTCTTTGAAGTCCATGGGTCACACAGTGATGACAGGAGATGTGGTCATGTTGTGTGGGTGTTTGGGTTTTCTTCTGCTTCTGCCGCAACCTTACCAGGGGCGGTCCAGTGTGGCCTCCAGCCTCTCTTTGTTGAAGTCAAGGGGGCCTGCCATCAGAACAGCAAAATCCTTGCTGTGTTCACTTGAAATCTATTTTTACACTCTGTAGTCTCAGTCTGTACAGTATTTGTTGCACCCACCTACATGCTTTATCTAAGTGGGGAAGGGGGGTTACCTGCAGGTGTGTACTCCATTTCACAAAAATGGTACAAAGAACTTCTACGGAAGCCCTTCGGACTGTTCAAATACAGGAACATATCTGTAGTGTATGTGGGGCTCTGTGACAGAAATTGCTCCTCCCTCCCACACCAAAACACAAACATTTGTTTGCTACAAAACCACAATAAACATCTACAATCTCCCTGGGGTCTTCTTATCAGCCTTGTGGTACATAAACACTATGATCTAGTTTTTGCATAAATAATATCTCACAATAACAGTGAAATATTCTTGTTAAAAGGAGCATTCAGTGAGCTTTGGGTGATTTGGAAAACCCCCCCCGGTCCGCCCGGGTAACAAAATGTGCACACGCTCTTCTACAGTGGGGGGGACACGCAACAGGCCAACAGCACGTGTACCAAGGCCCGCCCCCACTCGATCATGATTGGAGAAAGGCCCCTCTCTATCCTAATTGGATGATGGCTGGGCCACGAAACGAAACCCACGTTTTTTTGACCCCAGGTGTTAACTGGGGACAGGGAGGAACTCCTTATATGGTCAGCACACTCTATAGTAGTAATATAATAATAATAATAATAATAATATTTGAATTAAGTGAAATCACTGAATATACCTTACAGTGTCTTTATAAATTTGCATTCATCTTTTCTTGGCATGTTAAGAGGACGAGAACCGCCAATGCCGCCGGGCTGCCTTCTGCTGAACCAGCTTGGAACACATCTTCATACGTGGATCCAAAGGGACCAATGCTTAGCAGTACCCGATGGAGGAGGGACACTCAGCAGGCTTTCTTTGGCTGTCTTCCCAACTCGCTGCATCCACAGACATGGGAATCATTTCAGTTACATACATGGAGGGCTGATGGAGAGAGCATGGGGCAGAGGGAGGAGGATGTGATTCGTTTCCCTTCTGCCTGTCTCTGAAGGACGCCATGCAGCGTCTTTCCACCGGCAATGGAGCATTTCCGCTGCATCTTCTCACACGTGAGCTCGTGCTCACACACACACATGCCCCATGCATGTTCCTACAGTAGTCCTCCCCACACAACAAACACACACGAAAACAATTCCCATCAAGACACATAAGTGCATACAAGCACACACGCACTGTCCTTCTAGTGAACACAAAAACATACATATGTAAATTGAATCATCTGAATACCTGTTCATGGTTTTATAGTCATTCTGTATTCATGACCCCTTGCCTTTACCCATTATGGGACTACAGATTTGAGCATTCAGGAGCATTCAGTGATTTGGGTGACTTGGAACCCCCCCCCCCCCGGTCCACCCCGGTAACACGATGTGCACATGCACACACTACAGTGGGGGGGACACGCGACAGGCCAACAGAACACACACCGAGGCCCGCCCGCCCGCGCTCGATCATGATTGGTGGAAGGCCCCTCTCTATCCTGATTGGATGAAGGCTGGGCCACCTAGCCAAAAACTAAACTTAAGGTTTTTTGACCCCCAGGGGTTAACTGGGGACAGGGAGGAACTCCTTACATGGTCAGCACACTCTATAGTAGGGAGGATTATCACTACAAAACAAAACAAGAAGTGATATTTGAATTAAGTGAAATCACTGAATATACCTTTAATAAACCAAAAAAATAAACCAATATGCAAAAACACATGATCTGGACACTCTCGGGCATGCAGCAGGCACAGAGACACATACAGAGTCCAATAATAGCCCTAGCCAAACCAGCATGAGGCCAGATATCCAGAGGGACTGGTCTGTCAGACAGCAGTGAGACTTAACGTTAGCTAATGGCTAATGCAGGGATAAACGGTTTCATTGTAACAGATGGGAAACACAAGCTCAGATTTTACTGCCACACTGCTGGAGTAGTCAAACTGACATTAAGTAAATAAATGGTTCATAGATTAAAGTTATATTTGCACAGTGCCATACCTGTATTTGAGGCTTAATGTGCTACTTTGGGTGATGAAATAGGTTTAAAAACATACAGCATAATGATTTCTTTAAGCCGCAGTGTAAACAGAGTTTCCACTCTGCCTTAACCCAAGGTTACTGCACTGTGTGACAGGCAATGAAATGATCTGGAATGGCTTTAAAAGAACACTCAAAGTACCTCATTCCGATCCAAAGTGATTGCTGCCAAGGCAATGTGAGAGCTTTAAAGTGGATATAAGTGCTTCCAAGTCGACGCAAGATATTTAATAACAAGTGCAATACCATTTTTTAAGTCTAATTTTTCATGACAAATATAATTGTATAACCATGCATTCAACTACTGACGAATACTGCACCACATAGTGTGATTTCTATCCGGCAACACCTGAAATATCTAACTCTAACTCACTCGCCCAGACTGCCTTTTGGCATGTTCTGGTGTCCAACACATATCCATGGGCATTACAATTATTCAATCAAGAAAGACCATACAGTCTTGAATATTAGTAAGGCCCATGGTTATGTGTTCGAGCACTCCCAATGCACTGAGTGCTGGCAAGTCAGATTGAATCCCTGGCTTGAGGTGAATGTTGCTGAGCTGTACATTATGACTAGAACGGTGTAAATGATCAGGCTCTCAAACCTGAGCCCTACTGCTGTGTCTTTATCATATCACTGAGCCCTACCGCTGTGTCTTTATCATATCACTGAGCCCTACCGCTGTGTCTTTATCATATCACTGCCACATCACAGTTGTGCAATTATTAGCTCATTAGTTCACGGCAGCATAATTTACATAATTTACACCGCTTGCTGAAAATAAACCATTTTCAACAGAATAAATTAGTTATTAGACTGCTTTCTAGACATATGGAGACATTTTCCAGGCCTTGACCACATCTATCTCTCTCTCTCTCACACACACACACACACACACACACACACACACACACACACACACACACACACACACACACACCGCTTTCACCCCTCTCGTTCACTTCTCATTCTCTCTGAACTCCTCTTCTCCCACAACTCTGTCTTCCTCTCTCTCTCTCTCTCTCTCTCTCTCTCTCTCTCTCTCTCTCTCTCTCTCTCTCAGGGATTGGGAGAGTGCAGCACATTTTCCCCTTTCCTTCTCCTCTGAAGTTCCAGCTGCTGTAGACGGAGTAATGTGTTCCCCAGAGGCATGGTGGGGTAGACCACAGCCCAGGGAAACGTCCCGGGCCCGCCACCAATAAACTCCACATTCTCACACACGGAGGACCAGAGACAGGAGAAAAAAGGAGGAACCGGGCATATACAGGAAAAAAAGTAAAATGTCAAGGTTCTCGGTCGTGAACATATGCAATTGATTATTGATTATCCCCAGGCCCCTGGCTGGCTGGCTGGCTGGCCGCGCTAACGGACGGTAGTGACCTAGTTTCTAATGTACTGTACCCCACGAGGCATGAATGGAGACAAATTTGAGACAAATAGAAGGGGAGGGCGTGGAGGGAGAGAGGGGAGAGAAATGGGGGTGGGTAGGGCAGATGAGGAATTTATGAATTCGCATATGGTATTCCTATGGCATACAAACTGACAAAATGGCTTACGGTATTTGTGAAATGTGAAAACCTTTCTCCCAGTGCTCTTAACAAGAAAAACAAACTCAGGTCCACAAGCCTGTAACAATATACAGTCTGGAGTCTGTGTTTGTCACTCATGTGAAGGTTGGTTGGAGTCGGACCTTTGAATCCAATTGAGCTTTAGAGGTTAGAGCTCAGATATGCATAACTAAGTCCTTTAGGGCGAGGCTGAAATAGTCACTCTTCCCGCAGAGGAACAGGAATACAACAATTTCCTACATGGTAATGGTGCCGTTATTTCTAAACCGGAAAACGACAATCATCCTTGGTATCATCTCTCATTTCAGCACTCATTTTGTTCTCTAAGGAGCTGTTCGTTGATGGTTTGTCACTGGACCTTTTTTTTGTACACAAAAAGATACAGAATAGTAATTTAACTGAGAGTGTAAAAATGGACCGGTAGGGTCTGTGTAGCTGTGGTATTAGATGTGCCTTCTCCTCTTGGTCCACCTTTTCTCTTTTAATGAGAGAACTTGACTTATTAAGAGTGAATCAACGTTAAAACAGTAAAAGCCTCATGCTTTTGTAAGTCTGAGAGTCATACTTTTTTAACTCTGAGAGCGTAAAACATGTGACCAAATGATTACATTTGTGTATGCTCTCAGTTAAATTAACACTGAGGATCATGTTACTGTGCAGTAAGTCTTCACTCATAGAAACTGTTTTTACAGTATAGAGTGGAAACGTTTCAAAGCTTAAATGTTTTGTGTTAAGTAGAGAGACCAGATGCCCTGGGGCTGCAGGTTTTGATGACTGTATTTTCCCTCCTGCTTCACATCAGAAATGGCAACTTTCACTATCCATGTCGGCCTCTCATTATCTCTCTCTCTCACGCCATCCTCTAATTTAACATGCATTGATTCTCACCAGCCAACAATTATCGCACTTGCACGCACGCACGCACGCACGCACGCACGCACGCACGCACACACACACGTCTGCTCTCTCTCTATCTCTCTCTCACGTCACACACATAGATGCCTTCTCTCTCTCACACACGCACACACACACAGGATGTCAGAACAGAAGACTAAAAACAAACTGAAAAAGCAGTGGAATAGTGCATGATATAACAGTAACAGTAGTGTGAAAATAACACACACACACACGCACGCAGTCGCAGTCGCAGTCACACACACACACACACACACACACACACACACACACACACACACACACACACACACACACACACACACACACACACACACACACACACACACACACACACACACACACACACACACACACACACACACACACACACACACACACACACACACACACACACACACACACACACGCGCCAGTACCATTTGAGTCATGAGGCCCTTCCCAAGGGAACGGAGCTCTTCAGGGGGTGGGGCATGGAACCAGGGGCCTGTTCCTAATAGACACGATGACTAGGATCTCAAACAGCCTTTGGACCTGCGTCAAAACCATAACCACCAAAACCACCAACGCCTGGTGGTGGTGGTGTTAGCGGTTTTTGTACTTACAACGTAAGGTACTTACAGATGCTGAATGCATTGTGCACCAAAGTAGAATACCTGTCAATGACAGGATGACTATATCCACTACCTTTCCTCATATAGTAGAGGAATAAGAAGTAATTATTGTGGAAAATCAGGTAAATATCACACTTATGCTACTATTGCCCAAACAAACATTTTACAATGGGAGTGTTACAGATCATCTGCCCTTTTGTGTCATAAAAGGAGGGGGTTATTTGTCACAACAGAAATGATTCTCACAGTGTTTGATACTATCCTATCAGTACCACGGTGCCTGTCACAGACTGCCGTTGAGCCGTCCGTTCTCAGCGTGTTTGATGCAAACAAGGAAGAAAGAAAGACTCAAAATGAATAGTCATCAATGGCTCCGCCAACTTTGTTGTTCTGTACTCAACAAATACAGAGCTACTCTCAATACTCTTGTCAGCACTTATGCTGTGTGGGAATAGCTTACACTGTACAGAGCTGAAAAACTAAAAACAGAAAAAGGATTTCTCCTCAACTAGCATCGTGTCACTGTCAAGAGAATCTATTCAGCTGTGTTGCTCAGCCATGAGAACGAGTCCTGCCATGCACTCTGCGACTCTGCTTCGAGTCCTACGCCACAGCCCCTGGCTTTGAACGACAGCCAGGCATTCCTTCGTACATGACTGTCATGATGGTTGGCTATGATTCATGACTATCTCCCTGGCACAGAAATAAAGAAAGAGACAGACAGACAGACAGACAGATCTGTAGATGACTAGATAGAAGTAACCATCCCCCAGTTCTCCAGACAGATGACAGTGAGCATGCGTGCACAATCATATATCACATTTTATTTCTAGGCCTACTACATTCATTCTGCTAACTGACTTGTTAACATTTGAAAGGGATCACTGATGTGAGAATCACAAATCATTTTGACATTCAGACAGGTAATATAGACAGACAGACAGACAGACAGACAGACAGACAGACAGACAGACAGACAGACAGACAGACAGAGATAAGTTTCACATCAGTGAAGTTTTGCATCAGTGAACACAAAAACAAGCCTGCCTCTCTGCCATTAACGAGCAACATCTGTCTCTTTGAAAACGTTCTTCTAAATTCAGCAGGGTACAAGTATTCATCTGTCGGTACTAATAAGTAATCGTGTTTTCTGCGCAGCATCGTAGAAGTGATTTACTATTTTCAGTCCTCTGATCTTGTGTTGTGTCTCTGAGCGTCAACAGGAAGGTTCCAAAAGCCAAACACACTGTTTTGTTTACCATGGTCAGCTGGATCCTTCTGGCACTGGCAGAGGTCTGACACTCTGATGAATCACGCCTGCAGGGCAGGGTGTATTTGTCAGACACCTTTCATGCCAACACATGTAGCCTACACTCTTGCCTATAACTCACAAAGATTTTATTGGAGAGTTGCATAACAGCAACTTAACATATTTGTTTTGTACTTCTTGCTCTGATACACTAGCATGCAGAGCTGAATTAAGACACCTTTGACTTTAGTGTTGAGACTCACACCTTTCTATAGCATTGGTTCTCAACCAAATGTTTAGAATGTGCCAGTTGGTCAAAGTCAAAAGAGTGTGGGGACATATATCACAACCATATGTGTGATATGTTTCTGTGGTTTTTGAGGTCGAAAACCAGAGGAAATGAAGCGAAAAGAGAGAAGGGAAAATGAAGGAAGAAAGAACAGAGGGAAAGCGAAGAAAGTACAGTAGGACAGAGAAGGAAATGAGCCCACCCCAACATGGCTGTTCCTTGGTTCCCGGCAGCAGCCAGTGGTTAGAAGTTAATCTGAGGCGTGGGTGTTCAGCCACTCTCAATGTCACTCTCGCCAACGCTTGTAGGCACAGCATCAGTTAGAGCAGTCGCCGACACGAGAGGGCTCTGTGTTCGAAGCCACCACCATCCACCTCTATCCTGCAATTAATGCCTCCTGAAGTATTCACAATCCATGCAGTTTCCATTCGAAACGATTGAAGCATAATATTTATAGAAGCCCAGAGCGACGTGGGTCCAATGTTGGACTGCCATTCTGTACAGTAGTTATTTTCCTATACCTCGAAAATGCTTTCACTGTAAAGTGAGGACATATACTGCACATTTTGTGAAACTGCTTTTCGCTAACAGACGTCACACTTTATCAATATGAAAAACCAACCCACGATATACAAGATACCAAAATTGGCTCCAAAATGTTCTCTTAAACAGCTGCTAATGCTGGACCTTTTCATCTTATTCTTGCAAGTTGAGTTTTTTGCTAATCGTTTTCCCTACAGTCATTAGAACCACAAGAAGTTGTATATTGGTTTGACTCAAAACCAATTAATACATGAGTTGATCTCTTTCACACCTAGGCACGTGTAGCTATTCCATTAATGTTTTGTTGTGCAAAGCAGCTTGCGGCATCTCCACTTAGCACCCACAAGACATAATTGCAATGGTGACAGCTTTCCAACCATATGGCTTGAGACTGGAGCCAGACGGATATCGGTTTGGCCGATATATAGGCCATAATTTCACTTGTTCATGTCATCGTTATTGGCTATTATGCAGCCGTCGTGTCACGACACTTTCTATTTTGGACATGTCATTATAGGCGAACATCAAAGGTTTTAAAAAATGTTCAAAGATCTACAAGCTCACAATGTGTTGCATCGCAACATGCTGCAAGCTTGTAAATCTACTATTTTTTTACATTTTTGAATAGGGCTTCAGTGGTTAAATAAAATAGTCTGGTCTATGAGTCTATCTGATTTTCTTTAAATATCGACCAAAACATAATTAATCGGTATAGTCTAGGATCCACCAAAAAAATCTGCTATTGTTCGGGCTCTATTGGGACCTGCGTCATTTTGAAAAACATGTTAAAATAGTGAAAACTGACGATCTGCAGCCATAGACACGTTGTGAGTATATAGGTCAGCTATTTGAAATATTTTATCAAAATAGTAAAATGCCAAAAAGGTTTAAGCATAAAAGATAAAGCAAGATAGGGCCTTTATACTGTTAATTTATACATTTGTAACTCTCAGAGATTTTGCTGTGTAAAGTCTGGGACTGACTGACCGGAGCATCGATCTTGATGAGGGCGATGTCCGACTTCTCGTCCACATCTTTGATCTTGGCGTCGTACATGGCGCCGCTCTTCAGCTCCACCTTCACGCGGTGCTTGTTGGCGACCACGTGAGCGTTGGTCACGATCTGTCCGTCCTCTGACACCATGAAGCCTGAGCCGCTGGCCACGGCCACCTCCCGCTTGGAGTACGCCATCCTGGGAGCAGGACGAACAATCAACAGAGAGGAGCAGAGAGAAAGAATTAAAAACATTCACTGGGAGCAGGACGAACAATCAACAGAGAGGATTAAAAACATTCACTTTGAAATAATATATACTCAAAGATTTGCGCCGCATTTTTACGATTTTTCAAAAATAGCAGACCTACAAGCTCGTAGACCTATGAGCTTGTAGATCTGCTATTTTTCAATAGCTAAATTATAACATAATGCATGTAACACCAAAAGGGGTTCCCGCTCAAAATGGGTTAAGAATTGTATAATATATAGATAGATAATGCACTACAATATAAAGGGTTGGCAAATTACGTTTTTAATTGGTAACAGATTACCAATTAACATGCATGCACTTGTAATCATTAACATAATACATCATGTCATTTGATTACTTTCGGTACTTTGGATTGGATTACTCAAAAACAATATATACGGTCAAACAAATAACATCATCCAGAGGTCAGGTCATCTGTAACATATGTAACTGACTATGTTTTGAGATTTAGAAACTATGCCATACCTCCTACGATACTACTGCACATGTATGGTAATAATAATATAGTATACTATAGTATGCATTACCCCCACATGAAAATGGAATACACAGTAAAATCCTCAATGTTAATGCAACCATTGTAACTCAAATGTAGCCAGTTCCAGTTGTCCTAAGGGTCCTAGAGGGGTGATAAAATGGCGCAAGCATTTCACATATGTTGTTGGACCCGGAACCACAGCGGGATATTTGTAGACAGGTAACACTTTTTCTCATTCAGGAATGAGTGGAATGGAATTTTAGGAATGGTGTAATTTGGTCATATATGTCCAAGTCATCATCTGGCAGCAGGAGCTGTCTACAGGAAACAACGGTGTGTATAAGCCTTTCCAGGTCTTGCTTGGACATGACCTTCATGCATCAATTTAGTTGACATTTTGTAATTTCACCGGGTTAAAGTGACACTGAGGCTTTTACTGTGTACACCATACAGACAGACCGTGCTGATAGACAGAGAGGAGAGGACAAAGGAGAGGAAAAACATGTGGTACGAATAAGCTGCAGATGAAAGAGCATAAGAGAGGGTCGGATAATGAGAAAGAAGAAGATGTGTTGAAAGAGGGAAGCAGAGAGTAAGGTGCTCTCCTGACGAGTGTGGTCTGGTTACGCACGCAGGTGCGGTCATAAATTCTGGTATGTCTCTTAACGACACACACACACACACACACACACACACACACACACACACACACACACACACACACGCACTGCAGACAGACACAGGTGCATGACCTTACTTGCGGTAGAGTTCAATGTGAACCACGGCAGGACCAATTCTCTCCACCACGTCTGCAATGAAGTTGTATTTGTGTCTCGGGCTGTCTGGGTTGTCTTGGGCTGGAATGGTAACACACACACACACACACACACACACACACACACACACACACACACACACACACACACACACAGGATGTCAGAACGGAAGACTAAAAACAAACTGAAAAAGCAGTGGAATAGTGCATGATCTAACAGTAACAGACAGTAGTGTGAAAATAGAAACTCTGTCCATGAAACTAGTCTTTTTCACAACTGGACAGGGAGAAGAACACACACACACACACACACACACACACACACACACACACACACTCTTTTGCAACTTGAAAGTTCAGTGCACTCTTTAACCTTTTCATTCCTGGGTACCACCCACTGGCTGTTCATTCCACAAAACCCTAACCTTTGCATATACACTCATAACAACCTCACCCTATAACCTTGACAATAACCCAAATTATAACCCTAAATGTATGAGGAACAGCCACAGGGTATATTTCCTAAAATGATCTTATGTCCACAACTCAATTTTGGCCTTGCAAATGTGAACACAAACCATCTCAAGGCATATGCTGTTCATGTCTGTGTGTGTGCGTGTGTGCGTGTGTGCGTGCAACAGGCTGAATCACTGGATGACCTGTCCCACCATCGTATCCATCCGCAGCAGCGGGGTAATTCAGGAAACATTGACTGGTTCACCAGGTAATTAAATCCCACTCAAAGTGAGCACTAAAACCCTCCCTTTAACCCAAACCATGAATTAGGACTTCCAAAACTCGCCGTCCATGCATGCTTTGTCTTTCCACAATAAAACCCTAATTTTGTCAAGGGCCTCAGACAATTTTGTCTCAACCAGTGACAATTTTCATCCATTACCCCTCCACCCCACCCACGCGCCTGAAATTTGTGAAGCATTTGTCAGAGGCGCCCTCAAGATATCATTGATTACAGTGAAGGGGTAAGAACAAGGACAGGAGACATTCCGCTTGGAGCACAGTTAAACTAACACAAGCGTGGAATGAGCGCTGTCTTGCTGTACTGGATGGAACTAAATTATACAGTAGTATGGAATCCTCAAAACATTTCTCATGCCGCAGGGGGGAAAGATCTTGGTATTCTGCATGTGCTCTGGGACAAGTCTGTCTCGAACGATGAATTTTGTGTAGCTGTCAATAAATCTGTCCGTCTGTCTGTCTGTCAGCCTATATCTAGCTAAGGACATCGCACTTAAATGATATCAAGCCAGTACAATTAGATCTAGATATAGAGCAGGTTTGCTTCCTCTGAATGCTTCTTAAGCGGTGGGTGCTCAGCTACAGAAGCAGAACCAACTGAAAAATAATCACCCACAAGTGGTAACAGCTGCACTCCAAAAATAAATGATGCAAGACATAAAGACTTAGATGCAAAGTATTTTTTAATTCTGCTCTGGTTAGAATAAAAATCACACCTGTGTGAAGTTGTGAACTGAGTGGTGCAACTCCCCTCTCCCCCTGCCTCTCTCTCTCTCTCTCTCTCTCTCTGTAAATAGCACTAGGCAACAGTGCAGCACTATCTCTCTCTCTCTGTTTCTGGCACAACAGCGCCACTTTTGCCCCTACTGCTACTCATAGTCACATAGCCAGCCACACCTGCAAAAAAGGTGCATGTGTGTGTGTGTGTGTGTGTGTGTGTGTGCGCATGCGTGCGTAATAATATCTATCTATGAATGCACTCTGTACGTCTGTCTGTCTGTCTGTACGTACGTGTGTACGGCTGTAATGCACGTAACTTGAGAACCGTTAGCCCACCGCCTTCAAATTTAACACACACATTCCACACCCCCACAAGGACTGCAGTGCCCGGGGGCGAGACGGTCGGACACACGGTTGTCCAGAACCGCCACAGAAAACCTCTGGCCAGGCCCTCACAGGGCCCCTGCCCAGGGTCCATATATGGAGCTGGCCTGTTCTGACATCACAACACTCCATATTCGGGCATGCCTGACACAGTACTCCATATATAGGAATAAAGGGACAGATACAGAAATCTCCATGAATGGGCATGAAAGGGACACAGACAGATGGGTGGAACGGGTACTCTGACACGGGTACAACGGGTATTGCATAGCCGAGTGGGGCAAGGATCTTCAATTTCCATCGTTGCTCTACAGCCGTATATATATATATATATATATATATATATATATATATATATATATATATCCAATGGAAACTGTGTAGTCATTTCCCCTGGGCTAGCTTCACGCTCCAGAGGTCCTGGTCAGTGCGATAGGGTTGGCAGCAGGGCCCAGTGTCCAGGGATGCTGTTGTTTCTGGAGCGTCTGCATGGGTCATCCTCCAAACAACTGTCTCCTTCACTTGTCTGTGTTATGATGAGCGCCGGCTCTGGTCACACACACACATGCACACGTGAGCAAGCAAGCACAGAGACACGCACACCCTGGCTTGCACACACATGCAAGCTAGTAAGCACACATGCAAGTATGCAAGCACACACACACACACACACACACACACACACACACACACACACACACACATACACCCCCTCTAGCCACAGTTGTACACACATAAAAACACACATTGTATGAATTATGCAAACACACTTGAACACACACGCACAACTTGTGCACACGCTCAGTTCATTTGTTTCCACACACTCACACATTACCATCACAGCAGAGCAAAAAATAATGATTGCTGATTTGGGCCAAGTGGTGACGCCTCTGTGAAACCACAAAAAACAGATGTCACCCAGTTCAGCAACTCAATCTACAAGGTAAAGGGACCAGCCGGGATTTTATTCAGCGGCTTTATGGACTGTGACAGATTCGCTCATAATGAGAAACTTGGACTGAGGCTGGAAAAGGTTGACGGTCGAGGTCGTGGAATCAAAACGGACTAATTTGACCTCAGCCGTTAAATCCTGAGTGTCACTGGAATGTGGATAGAGGGTTTTCATGAAGTACAGCTTCAACTAAATTATTTCTGTTATGGGTTGACGGAGGGTGACATCATGTCACAAGCGGCTCAGTATGATAAGGTGAACCAGGTAGCTCTTTTAAAATGTCTGCCCGTCTGTTGAAATACAGTGAACTATACTGTAGGTTACTATACAGGACTCTGACTGAGTAAAGTAAAAACTTCAAGAGGATGGACACAGGATGGTGCAAAGACACGCGTGTGCACACATGCGTGCGCACACACGGTAGTTTAAGAGACAGTTAAACTGAGATGAACTTGGTTAGGAGTGCTGTGACCCGAGAAAGGCATGCATTGAGACAGAGAAAGGAGGGGGTGGGGGGTAGCCATAGGAAAGTGACTGCAGAGAGAAGCTCTTAAACTGCCACTCAAAACAAAGGCAAAAGTTTTTTATTTCACAGAGAAGCACCAGAAGATCTATATTCCCTGTATCTGTACTCCAGCAGTGTATTAGAGATGGGAGATAACCTGTGCTCAACCAATTCTTACTCTACTACTTTTTCCTAACAGTAAAAATGAACCATTGAAAAAGGACATTTTACTTTCCTTGTGAAGACAATTTGTAACTTATGAGAGTAGAAGTACATACACGCACGCACGCACGCACAAGCACACACGCACACGCACACGCACACGCACACACACACACACACACACACACACACACACACACACACACAGTCTACATATGCTGACCTCCACTGAAAGTGTCATTGCCCACAACCCCGGCCTCAATAGCCTGTCTCCTCCTCAGCTTTTGTGGGCTTCTGCCCGTTTTATGGGCGGAAGCAACTCTTCCTTAATACCCCTCCTCGAAGCCCCCCACCCCTTGCTTTCAGAGAAACCAGACCGGTCTATCCAGTGAGATCCTCCTTCACTTCTGCTCATTGAAGCTTTGCTTTTTCTACTGCCAGTCGTAGAGGGCCTTAATTGGCGATCGCACCCTGACAAATATCGCTATTGTCAGCAGAAAACAGAATCAAGGAATTGTAGTTTAAGAGTGGGGTTAAACCCCAGCTGAGTGCCACACGGATAAAGTGTAAGCTCTCGTAAGCCCTCTTTGCCCCCAACTGACCCTTTCATGGAAACTACAGTTTCTCAAGCTGGAGATGGAGCTGGGTATTCACGGTCACAGAGCCGTGAGAAAGCTATTATGGAATCCCTGCCAATAGGTCATTGACGTTGGCTCGGCCGCAAAGTAATAGATCTTCAGCAACTTCATAGATGTGTGTGAGCCCCATGGCACTATAGAACAGGGTCATGATCCATTTAGCCTACATGATGCCTGTCTCACTCTTTTCGGCATGACAAATACATACTGTAGGTCTCTATTGAAACAACGGCTGTACTTTAAAGCAACGTCACTAGCAGCTCAATCGAAGTTGTTCAACTGTAATTCTTCATCACCTGCTGTTACCCACACTGATTTGAACCCACTTTCAAATTCTCACCGCTGATGATTCGGCCATCATGACGATAGGAACATAATGTAGTTTGGACATTTGTTACTGCTGGTAATACTACCCAAATACAATTTAATGAGCAAGGCTCCACCATGTGTCGGTGTCGAGCGTATAATGTACCAAAAGGATCATAATTCATCTCCTGTTCCCTACCGTATCATATTTTCTACTTTAATTACCACTTGACGTCTATAAACGCTAACTGATGACTGTGATGAGTGCAACAGTGTTCATGAACACCAGCTGTTAATGTCGGAAAATGTATACGGCAGGAACAGGAGATTAATTATGACCCTATTCAGAATTCCATACACACATTCATTGTCTAATAAAATGTAAAAGACAGTTTAATGTGTGCCTGTGTCTCTCCCTACCCCCTGACCAGTCCTCCACCGTCCACAACCAGTTCCCACCTGCCCGCCACAGAAGGCTTTTATTACAAATCCAACCATCAACACAAAGTTCATTAGGTTTCATTGTGGCACAGTGTTTGAGCTGGCGAGAGTGATGGCTTAACTGAAATGTCAACAGAGGAAAAGGGGGAGTGAGGGTAGAGAGGCTAGAGCGGAGTGGAAGTATAGCGCAGGTTTTGCCTCTGGCTTATCAGTGTGATCAGGGAACGGAAGAGAAGCAAACACGCCTCTCCTGTGCCATGGTGGGAATAAAGAGGGGAGGGGTCCACAATAGAGCCTGTGACTTTAGCGTGAAGCTGAAGGAAGAGATGGGCAGGCAATGGTGGATGGAAAACAGCATGGGAATTATGGGAAATTATCGGGCTGCAAGGGGAAATATTTGGAGAATATACAGAGACAGAGAAGAAAGAAAAAAAGAAAGAAAGAAAACCAGGACACAGACATGACAGGCAGAAATAGGAGCAGAAACCATGCAAAAAAAATCTAATATTGATGGTGGTAAAGACAAGTCAAGGGGAAAGAATGTGCATACTCAGCGTATTAAAAGTCACTATACTGTCTGTAAGTAGAGTCACAGAAGGCCCATATTCATGCCTGAGCAGAGCCTGCCAATATAAAAACCATAAAGACCAATCCCAGTCATCCAGTATGACTGGGATCCATGTCATCCATCCATGCATTCTGCTGGATCTTCCTGTACATGGATTACATGCCTAAATGCTCAACATCCTAAATTGTTACCAAAGATCAACCTCCTTTGAGATTCTATTCAATTTATTTCTACTGCCATACCGTGCCACTTTTGTATACAAAATTAATTTGTTTCTTGAAAAACATGAACATGACCCCAAAGGCAGAAGCAGAAACGGACCCACATTTCCTCTCCAAATCCAACAACTTGCGTATTCAACAACTTCACAGGCCAGATGCAGAATGACATCATGCAAAGTGGAACGGCGTGTGTTTTCTTAACACGGGCCCAGGTCACAAGTTGTGAGCGAGGCCCTGAGGGGCCTCATGTACTCTGGCTGCAGTTCTCCTGTCTGATGCTGACAGCTAAACCAGGATTATAACGTCTTTAAATTATAACCGGGGGGGGGGGGTACAACAACTACGCCAGGACTATAGCATCTACAAGCAATACGTTGAGAATTATAAGAGAGGATTAATAGCAAACAAAAACAAAATCAATAACCAATGGATTTGAGACTTATTAATACTTTGCAAACAATACGGCAGGTACCATTTAACAAGCTATGCTAAAAGGATAGCACAAATAGCCCTACAGGGGCTTGTTTCCATTGTATTGTGGTCCTATGAACTCAACTCATCAAGAGTCTTCAAGACATACACACTTGAATGACCAATCCAAAGTAGAGAGACCGCCAGTTTACTGACACGTACTAGACCAGGGGTTATTGTAGCGGTCAATTTGTATTGGTGGTGGGGAGGGGGGGCCAAATCATTTTCTGGGGTCCCCAGCCAAAAACGTTGAGAACCCCTGTACTAGACTATGGCAGACTCTATTAGCTGAATCATACCTTGAATTGAATAACGGTTCGATGACCCTGGACAATCGTTGGCACTGATGACGATTCTTGCCGAAAAACAATAGCAGGCAGAAGATTGCTCACCTCACTGTTGCAGTGTTGTTATATCTCAGGTGCTCACACAGTTAGCTATTTAGGCATGAGCTGACCTATTGCAATGACTAACAAATGAGAAGATGGCCTCTGTTGTTCCACAGTGGAGACAAAGATAGATTTTGGCAATGCGTCATTACACACAATTAGAATGCCAACTACAGTGTCAAATATATGCATTATTGTGTATTTGTCTTCCTTCCATTAAGTCTCTTTGCTCACCAATGTGCTCAGTCTAATTCATGCAGCTGTCAATCTAACAGCTGACTTGACTCCTCCACGCTGTCAGCAAAGGTATACTTATTTGTGTGTCGCCCTTATGTTTAGCGCAGATCCGTATATGGACATTCAGTAGAGCATCTCTGTTAAAACAAGACCATAAGGACTGTCTGAGAATGGTGTTGAGGAAGGAGACCTGTTCCTCACTCTCTGTATATTGTTTCTCTGCTGAATCTTCTTAATAGATTCTCAATACTTCACCCTGAAGAACTTTGTCATTCCTTCATCTTTGGAAGATTATTTCTCTACAACATAATATGGGAAACGTCACAGAATAAATGTGGGTTATACCAACATTGTGAACCAGGTCAGTGGACTTGTGGTTAGAGTGTCTGCCCTGAGACTGGGAGATCGGGGTTCGATCCCCGGCCGGGTCATACCAAAGACTCTAAAAATGAGAGACAGTGCCTCCCTGCTTGACACTCAGCATCAAGGGTTGGATTGGGAGTAAGTCCCTGCAACATACTAGCGTCATGTCCAGGGGGTGTACTTGTACATCAAGCTGCCTCACACTACAGAGGCAGGAGATAGGCCCTATGGGCCCCATGGCTCGGCAAGGCTACTTACTACTATACTAACGTTGGGGTTTATCAACTGGCTCCTGCTGTTCCTGTATTTTATACTGTGCTAGTATGTGTGTGTGTGTGTGTGTGTGTGTGTGTGTGTGTGTGTGTGTGTGTGTGTGTGTGTGTGTGTGTGTGTTTGAACAGCAGCCAGGTATTCCCTCACATGGCTGTCGGCTGTGAATCATGAGTGATGCGGTCCCCTCCGGTCCACAAAGCAAGAATAAGCAAAGAGAGAGAGCGAGAGAGAGAGGAGGAGGGGGGGGGGAGAGATACCTCACTCCATCAGTTAGTTTCTATAAGTTCCTTCAGGGAGGTTTTAAAGTAAATCCCACTTTTGCAATATTAAAACACACAATATGGACATAAACATAACACATACATTTGCATAATACACGGTATTACACGCAAAGGTGTGCTTGTGCACATGTACAACAATGCACTCACAAACAACAACACACACAAACAACAGATGCAGGATGAAGCCATCTATATTCCACCATGTGCCGATGGTGAACTTCAATTTCACGGTTTTCCATTCCAGAATATCTCCTGTGTACTTTCTAAGTCATACTATACAAGCATACAGCATTAGTGATGACAAATGACTCACTGATATAGTACACAGCATGCATTCTTGACTGGGCTGTACTATTTCATACACAAAGCATATCTGAAATGGAATGATGGTCTGTTTATTGTTAAGCTCCACTGATTGTGGTAACATTGTTTTCATTTGACATCCCTATTCTGGGGAAACATTCACCAAAAATAGCAATCTACAAGCTCATATGTGTGTTTGAACGGTCTATTTTTGGCAAAGATATTTGAGGGGGGAAGAGCAGGCCATGTAGAGATATTTGGTGTAGAGGGGGAAAGAGCAGGCCATGTAGAGATATTTGGTGTAGAGGGGGGAAGAGCAGGCCAGGTAGAGATATTTGGTGTAGAGGGGGGAAGAGCAGGCCATGTAGAGATATTTGGTGTAGAGGGGGGAAGAGCAGGCCATGTAGAGCCAAGTGCCAACTCAAGTAAACTTTATTATGGATAGGTTTTATGTGGTATACATTTCAAAACTTAATGAATGTTGTGGCCATTAGATTGGCCTATACCAAACCACTGAAGTAGATTTTAGATTGCATTTTTAAGCAATTAAGAGGATTGCCACTATAGCCACGTGACTGCATTGCTGTGGATGTGGACTAAACATACCATGCAGCAGAACTAATCTGTAAATTCCCAATGTAGCCTATATACTTCGCAGACGAATGTCTCGACTCCGTCATACAATGAATTATAGAGTGGGCTGAGGCTACATCAAGCTCCAAAACCAAAGTTGAGTTCATAACTTTGTTTAACCAAGCAACGTTGAAATTGCTTTCTGGTTTTGCATAATTGTCATGCACGAATAACACGAGAAGGAAACAACACATTTCAATAGTGTTCTTTGTTTTCTAAGACACATGGGGGTTTGTATCAGTGGATGCAGCTGTATGACATCTGTGTCCTTAAGCCCCTTCACTAGACACCCGGTAAGGACGTAAATCCCAAAGGGACATTTGTGGAAGGAACGTGCACGAGAGAAATTGAATCCAACAACAAGTTACGTTTTGAACTCGCTTAATTTTCCAGTGAAGGATTCTACAAAGTTAATTAATTCGTGTTAAAATCAATTTGTAGCTTTTTAAGTGTACAGATGGAACCAAAATGGACACTTTGTTTCTATTTGTAGGATACACTATCAGTCTGAAGACTTAAACTAACATAAGTTTATTGTGTAAAAGTAATATTTTTTACCTTTTCCACAAGCTCCTCGCTGAATGAATAGAACAGGTGGCTGCTGGAGTTTCTGCGCCCGGCTGCTGACTCTCTTGAGCTCGCAGATGTTGCGGTATGACACTCCATCGCTGCCGCAGACGGGATCGGTGGCTTTACACACGCAGACCCCGCTCTTGCTTCTCCTCCTGACCGAAATGGAGTATCCCACGCCACCCGAGACGGAGCACTCCAGTTCCTCTCCGCATAGCGGGTCTCCAGGCTTCCCACTTGCGCCGCACGTCTCGCCCTCTCCTGCCGCGCACACTGTGCAGCAACTGCATGCGTCCGGCCCCTGTCCCGCCGGGCAGTCCGTGGGCAGCCGGGGACACATGGACTTGTCACATCGCGCAGGACATCCGATAGAATACCTGTTGGCAATCTGCGCGTCTGCTGGCACGATGGACGCGAGGGCGGCGGTTACGCACAACAGTGACCAAAACATCGTTCAAGTTTAATATACGTACATTAAGTTCCTAAAAGGGAAATAAAATAAAACAAATTATACAAAATGTCCCAGTCCTTCTTTAGGCCTATAGGCTGCAGTGTTATGGGTATGTGAGTGAGAGGCTGAGAGCTCAGTAGTTTGGGGAGTAAATCAGTCGCTTCAGCTCAGCTGGCCACTGCGCACCATGACGCGACTGTGGCGTTTTTCTTTTTTTCCTTTTCTTCTTTTTTTTTCGCTGGCTCTGCAATTATAAAAGCCTCCCTCCAGTCTAGTAGCACATATAGTCGTCAAGTACTACTAGTAGTGCAGACTGTGCAGTCTGCACACATGAGATGACGGTGACCCATCGGCACACTTTCTAGGCGGTCACCGGTTACGTCATTGATTGATTGATTGATTGATTGAAATATTTAACAGTTTGCAGAATTACAGTAGGCTATACATTTCAAGCACAAACTCAATACAAAGACTGTTAACTGTGAGTGGACGACCCAATTAAGCATTACACTTGTTTACAAGAGGGTCCACCTTGTTCAATTCATCAAAACATTTACAAATACACTTCTATATAGTCAAAGAATAGAACAGGAATTCATCATAAAGGAGGTAAAAAGGGAAAAGAAACATATACAGTGAGGGGAAAAAGGGGTGGGCGGTGGGGGGATTCAGATTTTACGGGGGACAGTTTCAAATTGCAGCCTCCATAGGTGCCCTTTGAGATGTCTTAATGACTGTTGGTAGGGCGTTCCACATTTTGGTGGCATAGGAGCGAAAATAATTTAGTCCCTTGTTTGTGCAGAATCTGGGTTGTACATGGTTCGTTGCACTCTGGTGTTGTGGGTGTGGACTTCGTTAACATTAAGGAATCTTAGACAGGTACATAGTAAGTATCTAGACAGGTACATGGGTATCTTGGTGGTGTATCAAATCTTGTGGACCAGACCCATTGCAAGATACTGTACTCTGTCGTCGACCATAAGCCATTCCAGCCTGTCAAAGTGGGCAGGGGTGAGGCCAAGTAGGAGCCTGACCAGTTTGTTTTGGGAAGTCTGGAGCATAGTTTTAAGGGCCTTTGAGGTGCTGTGGTACCAGGAGGTGCATGCATAGTCAAAGAAACCTTGTACGAGGGCTCCTGTTAAGGTCTTCAAGGTGTTTTTGTTGACCAGTGAGGAGATCCTGTAAAGGAATCTTGTTCTTTGGTTGACTTTTTTGATTATGTTGGTGGCCATTTTATCACCGGAAAGATTAGCCTCCAGGATGGAACCTATGTGTGCAGGGGTGTATTATTTGGACCCCTAAAAAGGTTGCTTTGTTAACATTTTCCACATTTTGACAATCCTGGAGAGTTCCTCATTTCTCAGGCTGAAAATCCAACACGTACGATTCTGATAGGCTATATAGTTTACTTAAGTAAACTATCTGGTTAGGAAAAAGAGCTATTATCTATTTCCAGTTATTTTAAAGCGTTTTCTTTGCCAGGCCTACACCTCTTAAATGCACAATGTAATTGTTACCAGGCACTTAATTAGGCAAAATCATAAAACACACACGGGGGATATGGAGACACCCCGCCCAAATGTTTTATAAACTAAAACTATATGCATTACACCCTGCACTATTTTGGCATCATGCCTAAAGCAGGACAGAGAGAGGATTACTGTATGTAAACTGTAAATTGAAACATTGCATTCCTCGAATGCTCTCAAAAGTCATTAAAAAACCTGGAAACATCTGTGTCCAAACTTAGGTGTAATAGGCCTATTAATAGAAGTAATCAGAAACATTTGTTTGAACACAGATGAGATGAATATAATACTCTAAAACAAACTTGTTTTCTCGAGAGCTACGAGCTATAGTTAATCTATTAAAATGTTTAAAAGTATTGGTATAAAAATGTACCAAAAGTAGAAAGTAGCCTATAATCAGTCATTATGCAGAATGTCCCATTTCAAGTAGTTTTCAAATGTTTAAATATGCAACACATTGTGAGCTTGTAGATCGGCTATTTTCAAATGACTGAAATGTGTATAGGGCTGAAGTGGTTAATGTATACATGTTTTGTAATAGCTAATAATCCAAATCTACAAAGTAACTATAGTAACTCAAGTTTTCAAATAATGTAGTGGAGTAAAAGTACAATATTTGCCACGGAGATTTAGTGGAGTAGAACTAAAAGTATTGGAAATGAGAAATACTCAAGTACAATAAAAATACCTCAAAATTGTACTTAAAGTAAATGTAAATGTACTTAGTTACTTTCCACCACTGGCAAGTAGTAGCCTACGTATAGGGAGAAAACAAAACATCGCTGTTAAGACTTAAGATGTCTGTGGTGGGTCGTAAAGAGTCCAGTAAACAGAGGGCCAAAGCATCGCTGTCATAAAGAGCTAGACCTAATACAACACAATGTGTTCGCTTATTATGGACTCGGGGGTCTTTTTAATGGCTCTTAGTTTTAATGAGGTGACTCGATGGAAGAGACCACTTCTTCTCAAGTTCCTCTGCTCCTGCACAGCGTCGGGAAATGGAGGAGGGAATTTAAGGGGATGAAGAGCAGGCCTCCTGGGGTGTGTGGTGCACATAGGCGACGCTGGGGAGTCTGCGTGTGCGCGCGCCATGCAATTTGAATGAGACGCCACACGAGTACAGACGGTGCCCAAGGCAGGAGTCTGTCTGAGGGCACAGTAAACAGTATAGTCAAAGAACGATGGGAAAATAAAGATTAAAAGGACCTCATCTCATAAGGAACACCCACTCTCAAACCGAGACCAAACCATGGACGGACAAGACTGAGGTCTCTGTGATCTAAGAGAAAGTCTGCATATTGTATGGGGGTCTATGTTCCCAGGGAGCTACCACCCCAGCCCCAACCACCCTAACCCCAATAGAACTCTGGGAAGATATACAGTAGGCACGACTCACGAGTTATCTGAGAGTGAGCGAGTTCCCCAGTCCAACAGACTAAAATCGTTATGCTTTGAATGAATCCAGACCAAACTGTAATTTTACAAACCTAAACAGTGCCCATAGAGCCTCTATGAGACTACAGTGCTCTGTCGGAGTGTCGGCCGACTATAGGCCTATATCACAGCATAAAATGAGGTTATACATCATATGATCTGTATTGTTAGTGTACACTACAGCCTCTATCGCAGCATCTGAGAGAGCCTGTTCTGTAGCCTAGAGAAGATCACAGCATCAATTTATCACATCCCGCTTCGGGCCCTAAATTGGCTTCCCGTGGCAAGACACAGGGTCAACTTGGCAAGACTGACCATGGTCCACAAGATTTGGAAAATGGAAAATAAATAAAAAGTTATTATAAACTGGTCACTCAATACACGTAGGCTACACCAGAGAGCCAGTGTTGCAGATGTGTCTCTTCTCAAATTTAAGGGTCAAACAGGGACCCCAGGGATTCGTGTACATTGGGGCTACCCAATGGAAGAATAGGCTGGAAGTGTCAGTCAAGGTGACTTCCAATATACAACAAACATTCAAGCATTTAACAAGGCCTTGGCTATTGGCCAAGGTTCCAAAATACGAGCAGAGTTATAAGGATAACAAATATATATCATATGTTATAAGATGTATTTAAATGGTGTGCGTATGAGGACCACAATGGGAGATAAACTGGAATTTATCCATATAATTTATTTATATCAAATTGTTTTAACATGTGTTGAGACTTTTCAAATAAACTAAATGATCAGCATGAGGCTACAGTGATCTGTACACCAAACATCTGAGGCATCTATGAGGAATATCACAGCATCTGAGGCTACATGTTGCAAACAGACGCATGCACGCAAAGTCAATGTTGACCCTTTAATTACTTTCATGTCCACCTCTTCTAAAAGCAAACTTTCCAGAAATGACAAAAAACAGATTTTCCCACCAAAGGCAGTATATTTTTTCAGTTTCTATTTTCTGCACCAAATCAGTGTCAGCTTTTTGCAGCAAACCACCAATTCAATACAAACCAAATGTCTAGGCAATGTCTAGGCAATTGTTTGTCCTTTTGCGTTTGATTACATGGTCCTCAATTATTTGTCCGTTGGATGTTTGTGCATGTCAACGTTTAGTTTATAAATAATTGATGTATTGGTGAAAGGCAATATGCCCATGCCTTGCCTGCACCCGATTCGCATCTGTTGAAATAAAAATGCTATCTAAATATAAATATCCCAATTCTTCCCACAAGAGGGCAGTGTAAGCTTTGCTGAGTGCTAGAGCAAATAGACTGTAGGCCAACTCCTTGAATTCTATCTTACATTTTACATATAATTAAGACAATGTCACCCACGCCTCCGCTCATCACTGGCTTGCCCAGTTGATATGAATTTCCATTATGCAGGTCATCTCAATGTATTATTACACTAGTTATTACATTTCTCCATTCACTTTAATGGGAAGACCGAAGACTCCCAATTAAAGTATTATTTTACTTGGAGATCGTAAAAGCTATATTTACTAAACTTGGAGAGGTTCATAAACTAGATAGGTCTCCACCAGGGCAGGTCAGGGCCTGGCCTCCTGGTGGCGCTATAATAGGCCAATCTGAAAAGGGTGCCATTTATTCTTATTCCTTGGATGATTTGAGGCAAAACACATTGAGGCAAATGTGTTTTGCAAAAATCTACCTGTTGGTGTCACTATAAAAGGCCAATGTGAAAAGGGTGGATACACATAAATTGCACGCTGCGTTCATGATTTCAGGCTTTTTGTTCAAAACGGGCCAATCCTGCAAACTTTGAAGGCCAATGTTAGCCAATTAGGATGGAATTTAAAATATTAGTGTGACAGAGATGGTGTAACGATTTGCGGGATTTTTTGACAGAATCTGGAGGAGTAAAAGTCGACCTCCTGGT
The DNA here is from genome assembly GCF_963924005.1 of Protomyctophum bolini. Classification (NCBI taxonomy): domain Eukaryota; kingdom Metazoa; phylum Chordata; class Actinopteri; order Myctophiformes; family Myctophidae; genus Protomyctophum; species Protomyctophum bolini. Next base: position 31,028,540 of record NC_137875.1, on the reverse strand, counting down.
GGCGCTATAACAGGCCGTTCTGGAAAACTTTGGGCAGAGGTTCATCGTTGCCATCCAGGGAGTGTGTGCAAAATTTGGCATCGACCGGGTTAACGGTGCCGGAGATTAGCTGGTAACGGACGGACGGACTCACACGGACGGACGGAGTGCAAAACATACTCTCTCCCCATGCCTTCGGCCTGGTAGAAAAAATAATTACGAAAATTAATTGCAAAAGAATTACATCAGTCGGCTCAAAATTCATACAGTACATCAATACAAGCTATTCAATCTAATTAACTACTCGCACTGTACATAATTGTGTTCATATATTCGAACGTTAAGGACTAGTGAGTCCAATTTCTATTCTATTTTTCTTGTGCTCCGGAGAGATTAAAAACTCATCAGTAAAACCCCTAAGCACATTCACAATGTGTTTATTATTTTCCAAGTCATCCACATAATAAATAAAGACAATTCAAACCAATTACACAAGACAGAAAAAGGGTGAAATAGCTTGGCTTTTTGTGTGGTACGGGGCTGACATGAAGCAGGCACTTTATTAATGGCTAGTTATTATTACTTAGCAGGACTACGGTTAGGATTTATTTTTTAAATTAAGTCCATTTAGCAGTAGCCTACTATTGGGGTAACCTTAATTTGGCAACACAGGTAAAGAACAATGCCAGGAAACATCTAAGAGCACACCAACATAATATATCTACAACACACACACTCTTGCAACAGAAAGCCAATCCCTGGACATTGTTAAAATTGTATCATGCAAGGGACAAGTATCTGAGCTAATCTTTGTTTTTAAGTTAAACCCATAACCATTTAAAACATTTAAGTTGTTTGAGGACTTCATGTGTGCCTATTTGCCAAGCTTCTATTAGAGAATGGTGTGGATTGAAGGTAATGTACGCGTCCAGTCGGCTGAATAATTAAGATGTAAAGTGTATGCACAGGCAAATGTCACGCCGGTTTCTTGTCAATGCATGGCTGTTGGATCGGGTTCCATTGTGTGTATATGTATTCATATGTGGCTGTTTTTTTTTTTTTAAGTGTGAATTGATTCTATACTAGAACTGCTACTTAAATGAATGCACATTATGATTATATATATACAGTATATATATATATATATATATATATATATATATAGCACAAGGCATCTGCACAGTTTACTAAGAATTGTTGAATTTTACCCGATTAAAGTACACATAAGGCGACATTAAATTAATTAAAGTAAAAAAGCTGACGAAGTCAGTGGTACCGTTCCTCAATGTGTATGTCAGTGACAATGGAATAACACTCTGTACACCAAGTCATTGTGGCTGCATATATGGTCACAGAGACAGTTTCACATAAAGTCGGTTCTAAAACGCAAACCATGACCTAGCGGTGACTTTGAAATACAAGACATGAAACAGATTTAGTCTTAGACTAGATTTGGGATTTTGGAAATTTGCCTAAAATGCATCACACCAAGTCCAGAGTACTACAATTAAAATGACTGAGCGTATGAAAGCACCGCACAGATTTGGATATTAGTACAGCGATTAGAGAAGCGGTGAACATAGAGTCTTGGATTCAAGTACTCTTTTCAGTCATTAGGAATAGGAAGTAGCTTGCACCCTTTAAAAGCTCCCTTATTTACTTGGCACAAAATGGTTCGTAGAAATACCGGGCCCCACAAATATTGTCGAGCAAATCTTTGTGCACTTAAGCCAGCTGGTTATGCAGGTTAAAATAAAGTTCTCTCATTGCATTTTAATAGCCACAAGCAAACTAACGTGTCATTACATTTTCCCCCTTCTCGGACAACGTTGACTATGGGTAAATAAATAAAATACATTTTAATACAAGGGCAGGCAGGTGGAGAGGGGCTGGGTGAATAGCAGGTTGTCTTTGGCGCACACAACCAGTTAAGTTCAATGCCGGCCCCCGCTGTTTGGCTCACACTAACGGGATCTTGCAGAGAGAACATCTCGGATTAGTGTTCTAGTCTAGTCGTACACTCGGTCCGCCATCAGCTTTGGCTTGAAATCCAGTGCCAGTGCTTTCCTAACACATAGTGTTTTTCCTTGTGGTCTACGTAAGGTTCTACCTGCGCCATGCCAGTCCAGGCCAGGCCAGAGAGTATTTTTAAACAATTTTTAAGTAGAAATTACGTGAGGAAGGCGAGGGAACTACAAACTGCTGGTCAGACCTGGCTCACCGGCAGGTCGGCATCCTCCAGGTTCAGGGTCGTTTGCAGAGCACAAGGCTCATAGCTGCTGCGCCGGCGCCATGGTGACTCCAAGTCGGTGGCTGTGACGGGGGCGGCGGTGAACAACGGCGGCTCGCAGCTCACTTCGCCAGGCGCGTCTCCTGCAGAGACAGGCGCGCTGGGTTGTGACTGGGCCGTGGCAGCAGGCTCATGAAGTGCTCGCTGTCCCACGCCAGGCTGCGGGCATGTGCTGCCCGCGAGAGCAGGCCCCCGCTCTGGGTAACCGGGTGGCACGGCAGATATGGGCGAGCGAGGGGCGGGGGGCCCCGCTGGGCTGCGGTAAAATGTGGAAGGGGAGGAGCGGCCACCGTGTTCCTGAGGTGGAGGGAGTGAGAGGGATGGAAAAAGAGAAAAGGGAGATATTAGACAAACGGTGAGACAAAATAAAAATACATGATCTGTTAGACGAGCAGGTTTTGTTTATTTTTTTCAAAGAGCGAGAGATAGTTACAGACTCAGTTTAGCACCAGAGCTGCAGTGTGGAGCCTGACGCAGCTGTAGTAGAGTTGAGTTTTCAAAGTAGTAGGTAGTTTCAGTAGTAGATGCTGAAGAAAGGAGCCACGATAGACTGGTGGTGGTAGTTGTAGTAGTAGTAGTAGTAATAGTAGCAGTAGTAGAAGTAGCAAAGTAGTAATAGTATTAACAGCAGCAGGAAGTAGATTATAGCTTGGTAGTGGCAGAGGATAGCAGAAGAAGAGAGAAGTGTCTTAGGAAGCGGTGGTCAGTTGTTTGCAGGCCTTGTTTTTTCACAGCTTGTCACTGTCAGATTTCACTCTCTGAAAGACAAGATGAGATGGGGGGTGGGGGGGGCAGCAGAGATCGGAAATGCATAAAATTAAATAAAAGGGGAAAAAAGGGATTAGCCACTGAGCAGTTTGAGAGAGATGAGTGAGGACAACAAGGCATCAAGTTTGCTGCAAAACATGTAACAGGTAAGTGTGTGCTAGTAAGGGTTCTTCCAAATGCGTGGAAGAATGGCACTGTGCTCAACAGGATTGACATGTTTGAACCCCCCAGATGTGGTTACAGTATTAGTTAAGTCAGTATTTCAAGACCGTTAAAACTTCACCATTTCTGCATTGCAGTTTTAGTGTTTTTAGTAAAGGAGAAGGGTAGAGGAGCGGAGCAGGGTTATTGTTTCGATGTGTGTGTGTGTGTGTGTGTGAGTGTGAGTGTGAGTGTGAGTGTGTGAGTGTGTGTGTGAGTGAGTGAGAGAGGGGTGAGAGAAGAGTCGACATACAGGCAGCGGACAGGAGGGAGGAGGAGAGACAAGCAGGATGTCACACATCTAAGACAGGTACACAGCTGCAGCAAACTGCAGAGATGGAAAGAACAGGGCCGTGAAGGAGGAATAAGAAACAAAGAAAGATAGAGAGAGTGAAAGACACAAACACCAAGTGATACAGAAAGTGAGAACTGGAAATAGGGAGAGGGAGGAGGGGGGTGTGTGCAACAGATTTCCACGGCCGGGGATGTCCAAGTAGCCAGTGCAGTGTCTGCCCGTTGTGCGCATGTTTGCCACTTGCATACCGTGCACGCCTGTGTGTGCGTGCGTGATCATATTACAGGCTCATATGTAGAACTGTCTTCTCAGTAATGGAAAGAGGGCTGAGGTGAAATAAGCTATGAGGAGCCGGTTGGAGCCAATGACTGCAGAAGGTCCTTCCAGTGGTTACATGACCGTTAGAAAGCTCTGTTCAGCAACTCACATCAGTGCACGGGCAATAATGTGCGTCGAAACGCTTTCATGCATTAGAGAGGCTCGAGGTGCGCTTAATTTCCCTTCGCCATGCTCCTTTTGGCATGTGAGGGAGAAGTCGAATCAAACGCACCTCACTGGTATATGAAATTATGCTTAACGGTGATATTAAAAGCGTAACCTGGCCCAGAGCTGGCTGTGAGGGCGCAGCATGGAATGGAGCAGGAACTGCACTTCATATCCAGAAGTGTAGAAAAGTGTGGAATTAAAAAGAGCTGTAGCGAAAAGGAGAAAGAGAACAGTGGGCAAGAGGAGCAGCGAGGAGAGGAGAGAGGGGTGAAGGAAGGGATTGTTGGGTTCTTTGCAGCCGTATAGAGGGTTTCTTTTCTTAGGAAAGGAGTGTTGGGACTGGGAAGGGATAAAGCGATCCAACCCACTCTCCCTGTGCTGTCTAAAACAAAACAAAACTTAACAAAAAAATTAAATATAAACGGCCAGCCAAGTGAGTGGAAACAAAGTATAAATAAAATAATAATAATAATAATAAAGGGCGAGCTTTTTAGTTTTTTATAAAGGGCAAGGTTGGGGGTGGGGCTTTAGGACGTACGTGCTGCTGCACTCCCCGATTCGGGACGTATACCTCTGTATACAGGGGTTCGACAGCCGTCTGGTCTGCCGCATCTGCAACAACACAGTGCAAAGCTGGATTAGAGCAGAGGGGCCGTCCGCCCACAGGGAAGAGAATGACAGAAGAAAGGAAGGAAAGATAAAAAAAAGAATAAGACTGAGAGGGAAAGGGATGAGAAAATAGTTGGGGGGGGGGGGGGGGGGGGGTGGGAGTGAGAAAAAATAAAAAAGAGTCCAAGGTAAAGAAACACAGAGCAGTAAAGTAGGTACAGGTTACTACCTAACCATGGAGGACAACATACCCTCTGCAGTCAATACTGTGTATCTGGCTTTACCTGTGCCCTGCATTCTACATGAATGCTTAGCTTCCTGTGTGTGTATGCAGGTTGAGTGGCTCTGAACATTAGGAACCTGGGAAGGTTAGGACATAAGGCAGTAGTAGTTTGGGCTGCACCAACTTATCGCAGCACAGACGGAGAAACGACCACAAGCCGTTTCCTGAGGCTAGAAACCGAGACAACAGAAGAGAGTTGGTACCAAAAAGAAGGGGGGGGGGGGGGGGGGGGGGAGGATGGAGGAGAGGGAACCCGAGCATGCAGTTGCTCCCCTAGTTAGACCCCCGATCATGGAGTGCAGACGCGGGTTGTTGAAGTCACACGGTTCAAGTTTTAAAACAAATCCACAAACAACGTGTGACGTCTAAAATCCCAGATTTGAGTCACAAATAGGATAATCTCATGATTATTTCTAAAGTTATTTTTTTATCTGCATTTGAAACAGTCATTTTTTTATGTGAGTTTGCAACAGAGTTGTGCTTGCTAGAACATCCTTTTGATCTGGACTAAACATACCACAAATGGAGCCACCTTTTGTCTGTTGCCATGTACAATGACTGCCATTGACATACGTATATTGTATAACATACTGTACATGATTGATGTTTTATGAATTAACTCCTCACAAAAAGTTCAGAAACGTTATTTTGGTTGATTATTTCTCCCCTTCAATAACACTGAGCGAACCATGCTGGCAGCAGTTGCCCAAACAATGCAATATTCTTCTGTTGATATACCATATTTTATACAATACCAATTGGTACTATTGAAGGGGAGAAATAATTGACAAAATAATTTGAGGAGACAGCAACTAGACGCACTGATCAAACAGATTTAAACAAGCAAATCGGGGTCGACTCCCATAGGAAGCGGGGCAGACACAAAATGACAGGCCATTTAAGCCAGTGACATTTCATTACTTAATTTCATTTCATTCTACTCAAACTTCACCCATTCGTAAAAAGACTTGATAGAAGTGGACCAACACATATAGTAGGTCAGTCTTGGGTTTACTTTCGATTATGAATAAGATTTAATTAAAAAAAAGTGAAAAACACATGTTCTGTCTAACCCAAACCCGATCGTCAGAATTTAACAAATATCCAGATGAAAAAAAGCTATCTTGGCAATGAATTGGTCTCAAAAAGTGTGTAATGTATTGACTTAAAAGTGAGCTAGTGGTGCAGGAGTTGTGCAGTTCTATAAAGCACTGGTCAGTGCAGTTTCTTTTTATTTTCTTTAATATTTGAAATTGCTTGGTTGCTTAAATGCCTGTTTAACACCTTATAAGTCTGTACTATAAAAATAAATTACTACATGGACTGGATAGTAGATAGTAGATTTTAGACATATCCTTGTGCATGTTGTACCATAGGATGCTTGTAAGAACAAAATTGATTAACCTCTTCGACCATGGTTACCTCAAGGGTCTATACTTGTCTTGGTCGTCTCCCTTTTCCCCCTCTACACGAATATCTTTGCCATCTACAAGCTCACAACATGTTGTGAATGGTTGGGAGTCCGTATATTTGCCATTTTCATGTAGTTAACAGATTATAATGAATGACTTATTCTTGCTGCCAATAAATATAACCGTGCCTGTCATGCAAGGCAACAATGACACCACTTCCTTTTTGGAGATTTATAGCCAGTCTAAAAAAAACCCTCTTCTTCCAGTCAAATATTTCACATCATTATCGGACTCACTCTGTCTTGCTGATTATGCTGAATACCCAAAATGGCAAGGGACCAACACCCAATTCATACAGCATCACCTATACATAACTGGTACCCTTATTTGGACTGACTAATTTGGTCCACAATTGTGTTCGAGAATAAGGTCATTTCAAGTCATTGCACCCGAGGTCATGCAGCGAGTATCAGTGTAAAAAGATAGGAAGTCTGCACACAGCTCTGCTCTGCCGTTTAGTTTTTATTGCCAAAACACTGTCATTTTACAGGCAACAATGTTTTGGCCATTGTTGGTGAGGTGATACAAGTCTCCCCTTATGCACGCATGTGTGAGTCCAAGTCAAGTAAGGAATTAGTCCAGGCTCCTGAATCAGTCTCAAGACTTCGTGAGTCGAGTCCAAGTCTGTTATGCTTCTAGTGGACATGGGTATTGTAGTCTGTTATGCTTCTAGTGGACATGGGTATTGTAGTGTAGTGAAGTGCCAGACACATACCGTAGCAGCAGACCTGCCAGGGCCCCGCTGGGCCACGATAGCCCCCGACACAGCTTTGATCCAGCTGTGCATCTCCTCTGGACTGTCCGCCTGAACCACATGGGACAAAGAGATAGTTTGGGTGGGTGTTGAGTGAGTGAGAAGGGACAAAAAGAAAAGAGAGAGAGAGCATTAAGGAAAAGAAGGGAGTATAAACAATATAGAGTTTTCCCAGCACTGTGATGCCTAACAACATGCATGTTGCCTTCAGAATGGACATTCTACCTGTATATAGAAGGTCCTTGACGTGGTGACCACTTCAAACAGGTTGTCCCTCATCATGATGTCACTACAACAACCGAGGGGGGGAAACAAAAACAAAATCCCATTACAACCATGTCAGAAAATACACCTGAGCTACACTTTAACAAGAAAAGACAAAGGCTACATTTCTTCAGACAGTAAATCTTTGTGGAGAGTTTTTTTTTCTCTTTCTTGTAAGATCAGGTGAATGCTGGGACTTGTTAGAACACCTCTGTTTGCACTCCTGGACTTTGTGCACTTCCTTGAGTGGGATCATTCGCAGCGGTTCCTTCTCCTGAAGACAAAAAGAGAAAACACAAATAATAGCATCGCAGTGCATATTTAAAGAGTCCATGAAGAAACTGACTGCATGAACAATGTGCTTTTATCAATAATGCTGTACATGTGAGAATGCAAAAAAGGAAAGGAAAGGAAAACTAATATGAGAAACGGGAGTCTGGCATATTTCGCAACTGAAACATTTTAATTCCGTGCTCAGCCAATCAAATAATCACAAGTCATCCCAGCCAATCACTTTTCTGCCCTCACTTTTACTTTCTCAGCCAATCAAATCGCTATGAGGTGATCAGCCAATCACAAGCCAATGTTTGTGTTCACACAGACCCACAAAGCTGGCCATAGGAGGGGCTAGTGCCCCTCATAAATAGGCAGCAACATCATTGACAACAATTTATTGACTTAAGGTACACATCACAGTACAGTGGTCCTGCTTAATTAGGGCTCACAAGATAACTTTAACTAGTAACTACTCATCTGGTAATTAGAACTTCTAGCCAGTAGCACAGCTAGAGAGACACTACAGAGTCGAAAGTTGATGGCCTTGCTGATAACCAGGCAGATGGTGTCGAATAAGGACTGGCCCAAATGCAGACAGGAGTAGAGCAGCTAGCTGTTGTGTGTGTGTGTGTGTGTGTGTGTGTGTGTGTGTGTGTGTGTGTGTGTGTGTGTGTGTGTGTGACTGTGACTGTGTGTGTGTGTGTGTGTGTGTGTGTGTGTGTGTGTGTGTGTGTGTGTGTGTGTGTGTGTGTGTGTGTGTGTGTGTGTGTGTGTGTGTGAGGACAAGCTAGGACATAAGAAGTGGAGGTTCCAAATTCCATGGTGTAGGGCTGTAACATGTTGGGACTTGGGAGAGTGTGTGTTTGTGCTGTTTCTCCTGGCTTAAGGCTGTGCGGGCGGAATCAAAGCCACTTGTTGCCACCATTGCACGCTGTTGTATTGAAGTCCTCCCAAAATCATGACAAAAGTGAATTACCAGATCTGATTTGAAATAACTCATTGCATTTTCTTCCAGCAGGAAATATCGCCTCTTCCAGTTCCTCATCTGGGGAGACAGAAACAAAATGTTAGTATTGACAATTTTGGCTGGCAAAGATGAAAATAGACATTGGATTTGTTGTAAGCAAAATGTATCTTAATTGACTTAGCATGATTGAAGGTTTCTAAAAATGTGGTACAATTTTCTCTTGCTGAGTATTTCGTAATGAGGAGGACACCAGCAAATCCCCCTGTCTAATTCATTTCTACTGGATTTCTTTCTTTGGCCAGCCCACAGGGGCTTTCCCCAACAGAGCCAGGGGCCTAATTTCATGGTGTTGGCCAAGCATAGCCACCCGAGTACAGTAGTAGTATGACCATAGCTTGTTTCCAGAACAAGGTAAAAATGCGGTATTATGTCTTATGAATGATCCTGAACAGAACTCACCACCGCTCCCTGCTTGACGCAGTAGCCAGATTTGATGACTGTCTGCTCCTGAGACGGTCTTCCCAGGAAGTAGGGCAGCTGGCTGTGGGAGCGGCGCAGGGCCTCGCGCTCTGTCCCCTCTGCACCGTCGCCCCCTTCATGCTGGAGGGGGAGTTGTGCAGTTAGACGCAAACATCAAGTTTGTACAAAATCGGCCCGGAAGGCTACGGTAGCGTGGTCCGGGCACCTCAGCCTACTCAGGAATTATGCCCCGCACTTTTATGCAATACCCATTTCTAAATGTACTTTGCTGTCAGAGTACCCATTATGTTACCCACTATACATCCCAACTAAATATGGAAATTCTGATGTCATCACAAACTGATGACATCATAGTATGCAATGTCACTGAGCAGTATGGGTGGGAGGGTTAAGGGATTTCTTTATCTTTTTTGTCTTTATCTTTTCTTTCATTTTGTTTCATAAAAAAAGTATTTCATATCATAATGTTTGTAATAATTTATCTGTTCAATAAAAACATATTTGACAAAAAAACAACTGATGACATCCCCCGGACCAAACACAGAGAGATGGTGCAGTCTCCATAGGTCCAATCAGACAATCAAGACAATCAGACACATATACAAGTTCTTTTGGTTATCAGAAACCGTTGGTCTGACCAAATTAACACATGGCACTGCTTACCCCTGGGTCACCTGGGAGACACACGACAGTCACAGTCGGTTGGACGGCGCCCAGACAGATTTTGTCAATTAAAAGATACCGGTAGGTATTTTTGCTCAGATCAGGTTTTTTGGGACAGATCCCGATCACGGGTATCTTTCCTCAGGATCGGCCTATACCGATCTTGTGAGTACAGGGAGAATTTGAATATTCCAAAACTATTATGTCAAACCCCACGACAAAACAGTTCCTCCGTGTATGGGGAGGAAGGGGAGAATGTTTAGGCCTGTCACAAAGATGCAAAGCGACTATATAATCTGATTGACTACTTAAATGATATAAAAGATCGGTTTATCCGTTGGCTGATCGATCAGAGCTCTTCTATTTGTCTACATTGGTGTAGTACAAAAATTATGGTAAATGCTCTTGATAAATTATGATATGGAACCGAGTCAAGCATGTATATTTTGAAATGTTTAATTATTTATTTTGTCAATCGATTCATGGTTTAATCTCTACTAGTGTACATGTATCCTATAGTTCATTTTGTTGACTGGTTGATGGCATGTATATAAGCTGTGAAACAAATTTGTGTAGCAAGCTTCTTGGATCTGGCAGCGTCAGGTTAGGCATGTATGGCAGTATGTGCAGAAATGTATTCCATTTACCTGCGTTTGAGTAATGATTGGGACACCTCCTATGATCTCCGTCTTGTAGGAGACCTGTTTCTTGGGCCCTGCGACATCCAGCGAGGCTTTCTGGTTCTCTGCATTCTGCTGGCTGTCACATGTCTTTGGGACCTGTGGGGAAGAACACACACAGCAATTCAACCAAATATTCAGGCCCTTACAAGGTTTCCCGTCATAGCACAGGTATGACGCAGAAATGAGACATTCAGTGTGTCTCAACTGGGTTCACATTCACACCATTCTGTCGCTGTACGGACTGAACTTGACGGGCCTGTTCATTTCACAACCCTCTCTGGTAGCCATTTCCTGAGAGGCCTGCGTGGTAGGACGCATAGAGCACAGTGGAAATACTCCTCTTTCCCGCAAACCGGGGCAACATTCAACAACAATACAAGGCATCCTGTTAGTCATGCTCTGACTCACTATCTGATGGCTCAACGGTCCACTCACTTATTTGTGTATAATAGAAATTAAATAATGGCTGCTCCAAAAGCATTCAACCTAAGCTCAAACCACAAGAGAACAAAAGGAAAGTGTTTTGTGTGGATGAGAGTGTTAAGATGAGTCATGTTATTCTGCATGCATTTGTACTTTGTAGTGCATGCTTCTGTGTACAAGTCTGTATGCATGCATGTGTTTATGTGCGCTGTGCATTTCTGTGTGCATGCTTTTGTATGCATTAGGTGTGCTGTGCGTATTGTGTGTGTGTGTGAGAGTAATACTGGAGAACTCCACAGTTTACCAAGTCGCCACGGCGAAAATTCTTCATCAATGTCTTAATCGTTATGCTAACATGCTGTCTTCATCAGTATGTCAAACTCACAGATGTTATAGTTCATTTCCAAAGTGATCAAATTATTTTGTGCAATGAAATGGTCAGCTAGATGATGATAAAAAGGCGAGTATGTGAATACCAATGATAAGTAGGCCTACCATTTCAGGAATTGTTTACTAATTGAAACTTTTAGCATTCCTACTTTCTCTAGTGTTAACTCTAAACAACTATCCCCCCTCTCTCTCAATTCAATGCAATTTAAATTAAGGTGAAGTAAAAACTAAAATGCACTAAATCGCGACGAGTTGGTAAACTGGCAAGTTTTCCGGATACCCGTGTGTGTGTGTGTGTGTGTGTGTGTGTGTGTGTGTGTGTGTGTGTGTGTGTGTGTGTGTGTGTGTGTGTGTGTGCGTGTGTGTGTTCGTCTCTCTCTCACAGTGATCTTGGTTGCTTTGTTGAGTGCGTTGACCCAGTCTACCAGGTCCTGCTGGTCGTTGGCTTGCAGGAAGAACTTCCTCATCCCTGCATTGATGACTGCATGACATGAGCACAAACAATAAGAGTGAGCGTCATCACCAGTGGAAGAAAAAAAGAAAATACAAGTGCCGTAATGTAGAACAGCAGCATTTTATCTACATATTCACTCCTGTATCCATTTACTTTCCTGTATCCATTTACACTTGTCAGCAATGGTTCAGTCAATATAAGAAGATTATTACATTTTGACATCATCATCATCATCATACTATAATTCTAACAATGTCTGTGTGTGTGTCAGAAACACCGCCGTATCTCCTCATTGCCTACACCAATCACTCCCACAGGCATTGACCATATGAATATGGAGGTCTTAACGAAGCCCTTTTTTCGATTTGACACATTAATGATTAATAATGAATTTATTAGTGAATTAACCTCGCACCCTCACACACCTCCGCCCCTTAGCGACACCTGCATCACAGGCCACCGTTCTCACCGTTATCCCACTGGCATGCTTCCTCTAGCTACCGCCGCAACACAACAAAGAGTGCCCTATACAATCTGGCGCCGCGTGTGTGTGTGTGTGTGTGTGTGTGTGTGTTGCATCCTTTGGCCTTCTTCTCCTACTAAACCACACCGTTTGCACACATCTCACCATGAACAACAACAACAGCTAGCCTGTCCACACCTCAACCACTACTTTGTATTCATATTCATATGCATATTACATATACCCATTTATATGAAATAATCCAACCGCACCCATCACTCCCCGCAAATCACGTGTCACCAGTGTCACCAGTGAAATGCATGTTTGGACGGACACAGATTAATACTGGGACACAGTTTCCGGCGCAACATTCCCCTTGCATTCTCCAACGCACTTCCCCTTTTTCACACCACCCCCAGGCAGGCATCAGACCTATGTATCAGACCCACACGAGGAAAACAACTCGGACCCATAGTACAGCTACTCTTGCGTCAGTCGACATAACTTCTTCTTTGGGGAAGCATCGCGGCCGGGTTGCGTGGCACAGGCACCTGAAAGCTCCGACAGTTGGACGGAGGCATGTTAACGTGAACACACACACACACTGTTTCGAGACCACACTGTCCGCCCCCTCCTCAACCACCTCCTTCGCCGTGCCATACACATGGGCTACATGCACGCTGAAAGCCTGGACACTGACGACAGGTTACAGCCCTGCGTGCACGCAGCGTGGCTGCGTGACACACTGAACAGCACGATCACAACGGAATGCTTATCTGTCGGGGTCTCGGGGTGGCCAAATGGAGACTTTGGGGAAGACAGATCCCGTGCCGTCGGAACACCACAATGACAAAATACATACAGACAGATGCAATGACAACGACACGTTCCTAAATCACACAAAACATCAAATTCTTATCCTGATTATATAAAGAACAAACTACAACTTGCTTTGAAGCCCAAAAAACCAACCTCCGCGTTCACCGTTTAATAGCTTATATCCCCATGGGCAGCAGACGGTGAGCGGTTAGGGACCGTCTACAAAGTGCAACACCGAACTTGAAAATATTCAATAACTTCCATTTATAGGCAGAATATCACCACCATATTTACATCACACATCAATGGTGTACTTATGATTGTACTACAGCATTTAATTAGCCTATACTTTTGTGCCCAACACAACTTCCCAAGACCATCTGTAAACAATTCCCCCCCCATCAGTAATGTGATCTATTACATCGCACACTGAACATGATTTGCTGTTCATATATTCAGAACGGGTAAGGACTAGTGAATATAATGTCCCATACCTAGCATTTTTGCACCTAGATTTGCCATGTTTCCAACAATACAACAATTTAGTGGAGATGTAGTGGTGATAACAAAGGACCCAATTCTCTGGAGGAGTTTTCTTTTTTCCTCTTTCCTATTTTTTTTATCCCATTTTTCACCCGGTACCAGTTGCCTAAGCTGTTGCCTCTGACAACCTAGGCAGAGCCCCAAACTGAGCTCATGCTTCCTTCAATGCATGAGGAGTGAGCAGGCCGCTTCTTATCACCTGACAGGGGAGAGGTTTCCCCGGTAGGATGTAGTGTGTGAAAGGAACACGTTATTTCAACCCTAGGGGACACAGGGAGAATATGCAAACACCTGACGAAGACCCGAATGGGTTGGAACGTTGTTTTTCTTCAATTTAACACATTGAGTACGCCAACGTGCATCAAAATAAAGGCCGCTATAGTGCCAGAGTAGTCTGATCGCATTTACTCTGAAAGCCAAGAACCGGAAATACTTTCTTAAAAAAGTTGACTTGACAAAGTGAGCTCATAATCCCCGATCATCTTAATATATTTATATAAACTCCAAAAAGCGTTCATATTTTGCGGGAGAGACGGATGAGGAGCAGAAATGCAGCGCCAGCATATCGATCCATTCATCACCACGGAGAGCGCCCTGGATGAGGAGATACGAGTCATTCTTTCCGCCGCGCTAACATGGGAGTCAATGACAAGCTAATACTTGCACAGAGCGTTAGCATACGGCAAGCGAAAAGCGAAATGCCAAAAAAAAAAATAGGAATAATTCTGATTATTATTATCTCGCCCCGCGTCGTTTGGACGTCGCTAGGACGTCCACAGACGTCTAAGGTATTACTCGTTTCTGATCCTTATGACGTTTCCAGACGTGTTTTGTACAGAATGTGTTAATAAAAGGTTTGGAGATCAAGACCGGTGTGCAAACGTCATCTCCTCTCATAAGAATATGCAAACTCCACACAGAAAGTCCCTTTCGCCAACCCCACCTATGTATTATGACATACAGCGTCCCTGGTGGGAATTGAACCCGGGACCTTCTAGCTGTGAGGTGACTGCGCTAGCGACTGCACCACCGTCAGTTCATCTTTTCTGATAAACGGAACCAAACTCGAGTGATGAGCGCTTGTTGCCCATGTGCTCTGTGCGCTGCAGATTTCAGAGTTGGCCGACTACTACTGCATACGCGGGCTGTCTGACCATCCGCCTGGTGTAGCTAATAGGATGGGGCGTATTGAGATCACGGCTCCATTAACCATGGACAAGTGGAACTGGAAAGTGAGAGAGAAGCCTGGGAGCAAACTCTCTCCCTGCACTAATACTGCCCTCACTTACACTGGATGACCTAGCTGGAGGCAATATCAGCCCGCAGCTTACGACACTCACCCATTAACACCATAAGGGCAAAGACCGTTTAACCACTTTCAGCCTGGCGTGCCTGTTTTGGTAATGTCAATACAGGCCAAGTTTTTTTAATAATATAAAATAGGGCTTAAGTGATTAAGGATAATAGCACATAGCCTGTCTTTCCAGGGCACTATTACATACCAGTTGTGAAAGTTGGCCTGTGCACAGTGCACACATGCTCTCTCTCTCCCCCTCGCACAAACCCCGACACACACCATTATCAATCACAAAGAAGTTTTTGGGTCAACCCCCGATTAGCTATGAATCAGTGATTTAGGCACTGAAAGCATCGCTTATGCCTCTCCTCCTCTCTCTAGTCTACATCCTTTCATCCATCCCCCTCTCTTGACCCATCGTCCAAACCCCAAAGTCCCTCTCTGTCTCTCTCCTCCACTGCACGAAGATAAATTACATTAAAGCTTGACTGGTAAGTCAGGGTGAAACGAGCTGCAAATAGCTCAAACTTTGTGACACAATGGAGATAATTCTTTCTAGTTCCCTCAGAGTGTGTGCGTGCATGCAACTCTGTCTGCACCAGCTCTTGGGACACATGCAAAGCCTCACTCTCTCATGCCCTCCTCGTTCTCTCCATCTCATTCAGAGAGGACCAATAAGGAGAATGTACCCGTTAGCCTACTAAGACTATAAAAGTTAGGCTCACCTCACACGTATAATACTGGGGGGGGGGGGGGTAAACTGTACAGAGTAAAAGTAACTCCAGGTGATTCGCTGAAGTGCGGTGGAGGATTAGAAACATGATGTATTGCAAATGTAATGATGTACTTTGTTAAATTAAAGTTAAAAAAGGGACATATTACAAAAACATGTCTTACAATGCCTCTACATTCTGTAAACATCAAAAGTGGACAAGACAATCAATGAATTGCTGTATTGAAAAGACTTATAACATTTTAAAATATAAAATAATTTGAAATTAGCCGATCTACAAGCTCACAGCGCGCCATGGTGTGAGCTTGAAGATCACCAGGCCGAAGGCATGGGGAGAGAGTATGTTTTGCACACCGTCCATCCGTGTGTCCGTTACCAGCTATTATACAACAAGTCGTTTCGAGGAGGCAATCTGATTGGTTGAAACAGTCGTGGTTCAAATGAGCACCACTCCACACCTAATCAAAACAAAGAATTCAGCTGCTCTGTTTTCCAAGAGCGCAGCAAACTCAGTGGCTAGGCTATAGCTAGTTTATTGGGATATTTGTGGTCGTAGTGACTACATCCGTCATTAAAAAAATATGTTTTTTTTTTTTGTTTTAAGGGTAACTGTTGTATAATTGCAATATTACACGAGAGGGTGTGGTTTAACGGGATTATTGGCACGACAGTGATGCCGTCAGGAACGAGACGTAGTCGAGTTCCGCAAGCATCACTGAAGTGGCCATAATCACGTTAAACCACACCGAGTGTAATATTGCAATTATACAACAGTTACCCTTAAAACTAAGAAAATCTCCGGCATCATTAATAGTATGATTTAGTAGCAGGGAGGGTGAGCGAGTGACGCCACCGCTGCTGCTGCCTCCTCCACCTCCATATTGTAAACATTGACATGTGCATGTCACCCACGGGAAAAGGAATAAAAAGAAAATGCCCTGAACGTTCTTGGTACCTATGAAGCACTGTTGCAGGACGCCTAACAGCAACGTTTCACCATGGCGTTATTATAGTATGGATGTTGTTGATATGAATACTTCTATTCCTCTTCGGAAAAACGCCGACATAACACGGTCCTCAGTGGAGGATTGTTGATAGTAGGGGTTGGGACTTACCGCAAGGTCTATTGGCTAACATTGTCTTTCAAAGTTTGCAGGATTGGCCCATTTTGAACAAAAAGCATGAACGCAGCGTGCAATTTACGTGAAATCTTTCACACACACTTTCCTACTAAGCTGAGGAATATATCCCACCCTTTTCACATTGGCCTGTTATAGCACAACCAACAGTTTTTGAAAAACACATTTTTGGAACAAAATGCCTCAAATCATCCAATTGCCATCAAAGGCGTAAGAACAAATGGCACCCTTTTCACATTGGCCATACCATACCTCCACCAGGAGGCCACAACCTGACCTGCCCTGGTGGAGACCTGTCTCCCAAGGGGCACTTAATCTAGTTCACAATATATTCTTGTAAGTTTATGTCCCTTCCTAGAAATGCAATTAAAGTCACATGCTTGCAAAATAATACTCATACTTAAGTATAAAATAATGTACTCAGTCAGTACTCAAGTAGCATGAGCTAACGTGTTAAGTTTCTGGTCTATAGGGGTGGGTCGCGGCTGAGATTTGCGCACGCCCTGATTGGATCTCACCGATCTGTCCGTCAGCCCTGGCCACTCCTCTCGCCTTCGCACAGACAAAATGAAAGCCTGGGTATCGAGGCTAGTACTCAAGTGTCCAACACTGGTGAACACAAACTATGTGTGCAGTTGCGTCAGGCACAGGTGAATCACAAAAACACATGACTTGGTTTGTCTTGGAAACATTATGCACATATCTGCATGCTGGCTGGCAAACATGTCCGCACACATTCATGATTCACAACCTGCCATTCAGAGAGTTTCATTTCGGTCAGATGACGTCCCATAATACTTTCCCTGAAAATGACCAGTACCATTCCTTCTAAGTCACTGCAGGGAGGTTGTAGCGATCAGTTTAACATGTGGCACGCAAGCCAAGGTTTAAAAATATCCTCTCCTACTTTTCTGAATTGGGTTCCGATTAGGATGTCTGCATCCTGTGGAAATCTCAACATGCGAGCCCACACAAATTCACACATAGTCAGGGCAGCGCGCACACGCACTGGTTGCTGGTAAACAATAACAGGGGGGGTGAAGGTTTGTGCCTCAATAACCTCCCAATGCTATGGGTTGATGGCTCTTGTTTATGCAACATTCTCCGTTCCATTTGTCGAGACTGCACAGGCACACAACACAGGGCTGGAGGTCACGGTATGAATGACTTTAAGCCGGAGTTATACATTACTTAGTTGTGCATGGGTGTTGTACAGGGCTGTCAACCAATAGTCTATATTCAAACCTATATTTAATATGGGGAAAAAGAAAGAGAAAGAAACTAACAAACGAATCGTTGATTGTGAAAATTTACGTTTGAACAAAGAAATAATAATCTACCACTGGCCCCTAAACCTTGCACAGCAGCTGGCCTTGTGAGGTCACAGAGCCATCCGTTTGCAGACACTTCAAGTTACATTCCCTTCCTTGTTCAGACAACTTGGATCTATGTTTTATCATGGACACTTGGGTCCCGGGTCTGTTTATCATGACATTCTGGATGCATTTTTAACTGTGTTTTAAATAAATAAAAAGCTTAACCATTATTGACAACCACCCATAAAGTCAGTGTTACCTAAACAGCTGGCTACCTGATCGACGGAGCGGTGAAAATGTGTGGAATGTCACTCTAGGCTGAAATTGAGGGGTGAGACAAGGACAGTGTGCATTCCTCCCAAAGGCTACAGTGACACACTGACATGCTCCGTGTTTTTGAACATTAATTGTGTGTGTTCTTACCGAAGCAGAACTCTGCCTTAGGCCTCTGCTTCGTGGCATCGCTGACCTACAAGGAAACGGGAGGAGACGTGTGCTCATCAGCCATAGAATACTTAAACACCACGAATGTCATGTTTACAAACATCGCCTTCCAAAAGCTGCAGGAGCAGGGCTTACCTTTGAGATGTAGGTGAGCTTAAGGGAGCCGACGCAGTCCGTTCCGACAGGCAGGTTCTATGGGCACGAAAAGACTATTAAACCAAACTATTGCATGCCCATTGAAATTTTAAAAGGAATCACAATTTGGCATTAAGAGTTTTTTCTCTGGAATGAAACACTTGAATTGTGTGGTGGAAGGGCAAAGGAAACGCTGAATAGCATTTTGTGGCTATGTACATACTGTATGTGTATGTGTATATACTCACATAAATGCGACTGAATGAGTCTTTCCATAGCTCGGAACTAGATCTAAATTCAATGTCATTAAATTTTCAGATTTTTTTGTAGAGCTATAAAAAGAACAGGACTGAATTATTCAATATATCGCCTGTCCTACATGATTTATGAACAAGTCATGTACTGTAGCAGAACACTGACAAATAAGACATCTTTACTCTGAATAATGTGCTATACATATTCAAACAAAGGAGCAAGGCAGTTGATTGAATTGTGTGTGTGTGTGTGTGTGTGTGTGTGTGTGTGTGAGAGTGTGAGAGTGAGTGAGTGAGTGCTGCATCCTCACATCACAGTCTCAGAGCAAACTTGTGTAACTGACTAGATATGTGCATAGGTTTGTAAACTACCCAGAACGCTTTGGATCAAAGTATTTAACTTTACCAGAAGCGCTTACTATCCTGATTGTCAATGAGGCAGCTCACTTTATCAAATAACTGCTATTAACTAGAACATGCTCGCCAGAGTCCCATTTCTGTACCTGCGTTGTCTGCTGTCAAATTTCAAACAAATTATTGCTGGTTACTTGACTTTTCTCCCTCCGTGGGCCAGCATGCATGAGGCTACGCTTTACCGATTGCAGACAGCCAAGACACCAGACCGCTAAGCTAACTTTAGCCCTCTGTCGTTACCTGTGTAGTGCCCACTCAGGTCACTGGCAAGTAAGCAAACATCAGCCAGTGTGTAATTACCTGCGGGTTTCCAGCCAAGATCACTTTTTAACAACTAAGCTACCCATTAGCCCCTGCTGTTACCCTGCAGAGACTCTGTGCAGATTGCTACGGGCTAAGCTAACACCAGCCATGCTGCTGTCTTACCTGTGGGTTGTCCATGAACCAGACAAGGCTGCCCTGCTGAGTGTCCAGGATGAAGTAGCGCCGCAGGAACTTGCCACTGCTCTCATTCTCCTCGATGTCCAGGAAGCCACAGATGCGGTTCTGCCGATCCACGTAAGGCATCTCGACACCGGGACATTCCCTGGCCCGCTGGGGCCGGGACTGGAGAGGATCCGGGTGAGGGGGGTGGGAGCAGTGGTGATGGCGATGGGGAAGTGGACGGCAGCAGGGATCGGGACAAAATCCTGGAGGGAAAGAGAGAAGAAAGTGGAGAGGGGTGTGGGTGTGAGGAGAGCGCGAGGAAATGAGGAGTTTCAGTGTTCGTTGTGGCGAGCTCTGCCAGCTTCCTCCCACCCTCTTTCTCTACCCCTCTCCGGTCTCTCTTGCCACCTGGAGCTCACCACAGCACGGCTTGGCAGGCGATCATGTGACACAAACCACAACCCCGCCTTTAGCCCTTTATATCGCCTACTCTGTCTGCAGCTCTTCTGTCTTCTCCCCCTCTCTCCAACATCGCCTCTACCCTCCCTCCCTTTTTTGTTCTCCTCTCTCTTACACCGTTCTGTCTGCTATCTCCTCCCTCTTTCCGCTCACTCTCATCCTATTTGGCGAGCCTCTGGCCAGCCCCCACCATCCCCCTCCCTCCTCCACAGCTGAGAGCAACTTGAGCGTGGCCTAGAAAGAGAGAGATTGTTTTTAAATGAATATATATATATATATATATATATATATATATATATATATATACACACACACACACACACACACACACACACACACACACATATATACACACACACACACAAGCTGAGCCGTGTTTCACACGAAGCGAAAACATGCGCAGAGGAGATGGCTGGCAGGGACTGGGCAATATTTAACCTGCTGAGAAGCGACAATACACACACCTTACAGAGCAGTTACTCACTGGAAATCCATATAATAGTAAATGATTAATGTGTGTGTGTATAGGTTGTGTGTGAGAATCTCTCTCAATGTGAAACCAGCGTGGGTGGGAGTAGCAACATTGTTGTGAGCATACTGTTACATCAGCCCTGTTTCAGCGGTTGTCATTTTGAAGTCAGTCTAAAAAAAATTACACTTCGGAAAAAGAAAGATAAAGACTCTCTTTTTCTCCAGGACATTATCAGCCTTGTGTGGGAGGGAAGGGGGCAAAGCCGGGACAAAAGGCCTGCTTGTTGTGGATCGACTCAGGCCTGAGAGAGTCACTGTAGGCCTGTATCTTCCCAAGTCGTCCCATAATATGAGATACAAATGAGCACATACACATTTATATGCACACGGGTCGGGTATTCAAAGAAGCAGCAACAGTATCAAAGTTGACTTTGTGACCAGTCCGCTAAACAAACAATTATGCGAGTCTGAGAGGTGGCTTGGTAGCATTTGGTCATTTTGTACCAGAGTTCCTTAATCCTTATATGGTGTTCCTTTGCTGATGAACAACCAAATCTAGATGCCTAGACCCTAGAGCTACACTGAAGCCTAGACAGTAAAAATCCTGTTAATGAAATGCTTGAGTGTACAAAAATGTAACTAAAAATGCATGGACCAATCATCCAATTGTACTACACTCTCACTATGGATGAAATAACACTGAGAATATTATTGTGCAGGGTTTCAATGTAGTAAGGCCAATTTATTTTATAGACATCTTTTCGCCACAGTCTTGTGTAAAAATAATAGACAGGCTAACGCAATGACATGTCGCATCAAGTCCTGCGCCCAACAAATGTCTACTCAAACCCTTTGATTTAGCAGATGCTATTGCAGCTATTCCATGACAGACAAGATTGTGTATGTGCAGAAGAGAGGGAATGGAATGAACAGCCTGATGTTCCAATGCTACGTGAGCAGCAGAAGACAGTTGGACAGACTGTGAGAGCACTGCAGCAGGTTAAAGGTCAGGCTGAAGAGAAGGTCAGAAGAGGGCATGTAGCGCTCACTGACTAGGAGCTGTCTTCCTATTCCTAACTCAAACACAGCTCCAGAAACTCTCACTCTTTCCAGATTGAAGGAAAGCTTTGTCCACCATCACACAACGACCCTTTGGTCACACAGAGCAGAGCAGGTCATAAACAGTACAAAAGGGGTGGTGGTGTGGGAGAGCAGGACAACACCACAGTGGATGGATGCTCATGTTTCTTCATTTATGGACCTGTGTCTGTCTGCCAATGTGACCTCTGTAAACAGATAAAATACTGACACTGTACTAGTATTAGATTTGCTTCCTTAGATTAAAGTCCATTCCACTCACATATATGTCATTGCCAAGCGCCCAAGCCACATTCTTTTGGTTCACTCAACATCCTGGTATGTGCAAGATTTACAACAAATGCATGACTTTTTAATTCACTTGAGAACAAACGAGTGAGCAAATCTGAGCGAGCCATTAGTCAATCGAGTGCCCACGCTGAGCAGCCGATAGCCTCGCCCTCATGCATCGCCAAACGCGCCATCCAATTTGGCAAGCTGTGGTGGACACGGGACAGAATAGGGTATCACATGAAGCAAAATGAGTGCTCGCTCCATGCATTACCTGCTCCCTGCACGTGTCTCTCAGCCGGGTTTTGGCTTGGCAATGGGATACACAGATTTCACTCATATCCAGCTTCATCTGCTACCACCACCACCACACATGAATATGGCAATTTTACTGTCTGGACTACAATTTCAATTTATCTAGTTACACTCATTATTAACCAGGCAGCCAAACTTCCAAATGATGGTTGGTGTCAGCAGCCCCTTGAAAAAGTGATGGCAGTGTTAGCTTACCAGCCAGAAGTATTTGGCTGGTTTATACTGGCGTTAACTTTCCACACTGGAGCCAAGCGAGGGAGGGACAAAATAGTGTGAAAGCAGGAAGAGAGTACAAATCATCTACAAGATAATCTACAACAGAAAGTTGTAGATGGCTAGCGAAGTAAAGAAGAACCTAATTATTCTTAGCTCACTACTTGTACGACACCTGATTATCCTTCAGGATCAATAAAGGTATACATTTACATATATCTATTCTACGTCCGAGCATAGACATAGTAAGGCCCCGCCTGCCTCTGATTGGCCTACCGACACTGCCCATCTTGCCTGTCCTCCGAGATGCAAGGCTACTCTGTGGTGGGAAATAATACACCAGTACAAGTACAAGAGAATGGCAACACACGACAGTAACTTGTAACTTTAATTTTTGTAGAAGAGGCAAACTAACATCGTTTGTGCCGTTTGCTTTGATTGAATAATTGATTGAACACGTATGTACTATGATTTGATTTGGCTGTGTTCTAAATTAAAGTGTTAGTGTTGAACTGTTGATTATCGTATATCAATCTAATTTTATTATAGTAAACCAATACTATTACACTAAAAAAGATAGAGATCAAGGGAAAAGAGACCTTTTTACAGTACAATAATGTTTCAAGTTTACAAATGTATACAAATAAAACAGGCCAACGGAATAAACAATATTAGTTTGCCTCTTCCACAAAAATAAAAGTTACTGTTGCGCGTGCCAATCTGTCATTCTCATACTTTTTTAAAATGTATTCATTTCCCACCACGGAGTAACCTCGCGGCAGACTATCCAGCATGTATCTTCCACCTTGGAGGAAACTCTGGTAAGGCCGGCAGTGTCGGTTGGCCAATCAGAGGCAGGCGGGGCTTTGCTCGGACGTAGAAAAGATATACGCATACATACAGTAGGTATCCATCGCAGTGATGCAAAATAGCCTACATCCTGTGACTCACTAAATTACTGTATCAGTACAGTACTGTACTCCAACATTGTTGAAGTACGACTCATAAAATGTCCCTGGAGAGCTGGGACCCATTACATTGAGTATGTATTTACATTACTGGTTACTAGTATCTAAGTTTTGAAATAGCCAACACGAAAGTCCACATTGTGTCTACTTTATTCATCTCCACCATATTCCTTCCTCCGTGCCTACATTACGCAAAAGAAAGAATAAGTCTGCACACCGCTTTGAAAGCTCCCCAAAAACGTTATTTACCAAGACGGGGGAGAAAAAACACACAACGTTTCGGCCTCTGTGGCCTTCGTCAGGTCTATTGGGAGGCCAAAACGTTGCGTTTTTTTCCCGCCTTGGTAAACAAACGTTTTTTGGGAGCTTTCAAAACGGTGTGCAGACTTATTCTTTCTTTTGCAGTTTGTTCCTTTTGTTCGAGCACCTGTTGAATTAGCCTGGGATGTGCGTGCACCTTCTGACCACTTATGCCTACATTACCAAACAGACAACGTGACGTCACCAGGCAGGCGCCCCTAGGTAAGCGAGTTTACTGTGAGGGAGGCCCTCATAGTGACAAGCCCCGTCATGCTGCTCCTGGCATGGAATCTCTCTCCTTCACTCCCTCAACCAACACAAACACATTTGTTCTTCTAGCGACCAAATCTGACTAAGCTAACCTCTGACTTAAAGTCTGTTTAACTTATTTATCAATGCACATCTATGTCATGCCAAAGCTACCACATTACACATAAACAGATTTGTGACAAATAAGAAAGGCACTAGGTTATACCTCAACCTGGCACAGGAAAATTCTCAGTGTTAACGTCATAACTGAAAATGTACAAATGTAAAGAAATTGAACTATTCGTATACTTTCAGAGTTTTTTTTAGTCTGATTCTGTGAGCTCAATAATTAATTCAAACAGCCGCATATCTGCCCAGACCAGAAAGGATCAACTCCAGCCTGGAGAGCAGGCAGGACTTCTTCAGGTCTGTCAGTTCAAGACCCTTCTGGACAATTTCTGGCTCATAGATGTGCAAACCAGCCAGGCCTGTAGGTTTAGGGGTGTTCTGCAGTGTGTAGTACAGTGACAGTCACGTTTCACAATGAGGCCTGATACTGTCTTGTAAGGCAGCACCATGGTACAGTAGGTTTATTACACATTAAGAAATCCCTACGAATTAAGACACGACAATTTGCTCCCAAAGTCGACACTAATACTATTTATAACGTTATAAATTCAAACTTCCAAATGACCCACTGGATAACTTGGCTAACGTTAGTATTTTCCAGTAGACTACCGTAGTTAGTAACGTTAATATCAGGGCAACACGAAAGATTATCAAACGAGACACACACACAGACAACACAACACTGTTAGCAGCATCAAATAGCTTTACTTCAGCCATCGTACAGAACCATTTGGTCGTTCATCGGACTAAATTGGTACTGTACCAGGGTTAGCTTTAGCTTAAACACCTAGCTTACGCTATAGCCTGCACTCCACGTTTACCAGCTCTACTTAATGTTCCAACCAAAGAAATGAAAGCTCAATAACAATGGACTTGTCAGTCAGAAATTCTGAATATATCTAATGTCTAACGTTGTGCTTGTTGCACTGTAGTGAACGTTACAAACATGGCCACCTGGTTAGCATTAAGCTAACCTGCCTGCATCTGCCTGGTAGACAAGTTTTGTCCTAGCTACAAACCAAAGCTATCTACTAGCTCGTCGATCGTTGACAAAGTGAGTTGTTATTTTGACCATTGAATGTATCCTAATGCCTCAAACAGAACGAGATCATTTATGTATGCGTTTCCAACCAACTTACCCCGTTGTCTTCTCGATCGATGGTTTGGTTTGTGTTGCTGAGTCTCCCTGTGCCTCAGCCCATCTCCACTCCTGATCCACTATATATTATCTGAGTGTGAGACTGTGAGTGAGTGCCAGTGGTGGCAGACACAGTGCCAGTGCCTCTCTCTCTATCTCGATTTTCAATTCAAAGGAGCTTTATTGGCATGAGCATAAAACATACGTTTGTGGTTTGTATACAAAGCAAAAGTGGAACAAAACAATCAAGATAAAACAATGCATGTACAAATACAGGGCTTGACATTAGGCTTGTCCGCTTGTCTAGGACAAGTAATAAATCTTGCCACAGTGGCCAGGTGCTCCTAATTCATTATTGGGTGGGTGCACATGCAGTGCTACAAGTTTAAATGCCGACGAGGTCAGTCTGGATGGCTGTGTTTGGAATACATGAAAGGATCATAGACATTCTAATCTAGGGCTATTAATTATTCATCTAATATTCAAACATGTATACCACCAATTTACAGTTAGTTGAATTAAAATATATTTGTGTGCTCGTGGTCTGGACAAGTGACTTTTGTGCCCGGACAAGTGAATGGGAAATGTACTTGTCCGAAGGATAAGTGCCTCAAAATGTTAATGTCAAGCCCTGAAATACATATTATTGAATATAAACAAGAATAAAATAAAGATGTAAACAGAACAGAGCTGTGTTACATTCTCTCATTCTCTCTCTCATCCTCACCACTCTCCCTCTGCCACCCGTCTCTGTCTGTCTCACCCCCCTCTCTCTGAATAACTGCTGCCTGGCCTGCTGCTAGTATTTCGTTTTGACTGTTTTGTTCCACTTTTGCTTTGTCAATCATATTTGTTTCTCACGCCAGTAAAGCCCCTTTGAATTTAATTAAAATGAAGTGAAGTGAATTGAGAGAAAGAGAGAGAGAGATTGGCATGCAGAGTTTTTGCCCATCTACAGTATTTAAAATGGTTGGGTACAATATGTACCCTACTGCCATCTGAGTAGCTAGTGTGTCATCACTGTCATGTGATCATCATCATCATGCATCATCAATATGTACCCCTGTCTCTCTCATACATGACTATTGATTGTTTACCTCCCTGTCCGTCTTTCTATTCTTTGATTTCTATTATTCAAATGTCTCTACACATAGTCTGATTGTTAATTCCTTGAGTGAAATATGTTTGCAATTTGAAATAACATTGCAATTTCAAATGAAAGTGTTGTAAGTGTTCCCTGCCCAACATTCCTTTGCAAGTCCTTCACAAGAGGGAGTAACTATGCTCCGTAATGTCATTGTTATTATGGCTAGTTGGCTACACATGTCAATTTGAACATGAAACTGACACATTTAGGATCATGAGACATAGGCTACACAGCTGAAAAGTGGCTGACCATACCAGCAGTATGTGCAAGTACAGCCAGGCAAATCTGTGGGAATGTCAAATTGTCATCACATTTCTGCAACAAACAGTGACATTTGTAGCATCTGTGGTGCCCCCTATCGGTGGTTATTTGTTTGTTGTTTAGACTGAGGCCTCTCACAAATCTGTAGGCAGTAGCCCTACTCATGTAGGTGCAAAATGTCCAGGCTACATGAAACAGAAATTCAATAGATACTTTATCCATGATCAAAATAATGTGAGATGAAATCTTTAAAAGGTCTACAGTTACATTTCAACATCATAGATAGTATGAATTTGTTCCTTGCACAGACCAGTAGCCCCACTGTGTGGCACACATCTGTTTATATCACAACAAATGCATCAACCCACAACAAAATTCTATCTAGAGACCAACGGAAGTAAAAAGGGGAGGTGCAGTGAGTGACTTCTGTTCAACTTTTTACCACAGTTCCACCTCCTCATAACGAGTCACGACACACATACTGTAGTACAGTATCTACAGACAAAAGCCGCGATGGATGAGGAGGAGGTGGATAGTTATCCTGAATTGAGGCATTTCCCTCTGGTGTGGCCACATCCAAGGGTTCGATCCCACAGTGACTCATCTGGTTTCCGCTCCAGAATCCTCTGCAGACTCCGACGTGCACAGTCAGGTAAGCTATTGCCTATTATATTTCATCTAATACATAAAGGTTTATGGTTTATTTGCTGCTGAGAAAACTAGGACATATATACTGTGTAAACCACAGAGTGGGTGTCACTTCCTTCAGCAATGTCACACCATCACTGTACCTATACCTAAAACCTGAACTAGGCTACTGGCTACTGTACATCTTAGTGATTGAAACCACCATAACCAGCTTTTCGGTCAGGCGATCGGAATTGACTTTAAAGAAACACTTTTTTTCTGTTTTTTGATGTTCTTTTCTGAACAAATATCAAATATTGGTTCATTTTTCTAATATTCTAGCCCAAGGACAATGCTTCAATTTTCGGACCGCATCAGTCCTGATTTATTTTGTGGGCTAGAATATTAGAAAAATGATTTGTTCAGAAACAAAAACGTGTTTCTTTAAAGTCAATTCCTCCTGTCAATCAGATTATACTAAGATCCCCTGGACCCTTTTCTCTCCCAGTGCTTTTGTCAATTCAATTGTCTCTCTCACCCTGCTGTGTATCCCCTCAACACCACTGTCAGAATCACGTCAAAGTCTTACTGATAGAATCTATCTGTTCTTCCATAAGTCCACATGCTGACATATGTCTCATAGCAATATGCAAAAATGAAAAGTGTTCCCAAACTTCCCACTCTTAATTGTCTGAGCGGTTCCCAGCTCTATGTTTATCTTTAATTGCAACAGCAATCTCTCTGTGTTCATATTGTAATGACGGGAAATGGCAGTGTAGTGGTTTACTCTAGATTTTAAGTTGGATAGCATATCATGTTGCTGGTCCTAGTCATTACAGTATTTCACCAGCCCTGAATGGTCGGTTTTAGCGAGCGCTTAAAATCAAAGACCTGTGTTTTTATATTTGAAATTTCTTTAGCAATTTTCTACCCAATTTAGTCATCAAAATATCATGTACTGCACTGCAGTCCCTGTCATTGACCTGTGCCCTGCTGACAGCAGGCCTCAGATACGCATGGAGTCACCAGCCAGGCTTTTCACCTAACAGTGATATAGTCCGGCAGCCGACAGGCTTCTTTTGTTTAAAGTGGGAAATTTGGTAAATAATATTTTTTTATTGGCCTAAAATATTGTCTATATACATGCATTCAGGATGCGTACATACATGCGTACAGGGGCTCCTGCTCCTGTACGTGGTTTTCTGGACTCACTGAATAATCGGCCATTCATTTTTCCCATAGAGATTAGCAAAAATATTTATATCAATAATTTTAAGCCTAGAATCAATCCATCCAGGAGCCTGGTGAGTCATGGCCATAAACCCTTTGATTCTGTGAAAAAAATTAAATTGAAAAACGCTAAACAAAGGGTATTTATTAAATACAATCCGCTGTGCCAATACACACAAAAAACCCAGTGTGCTCAATTCAGTTAGTCGTCAACAGCAAACATAATTTCATAAATAAAGCACCAGGGGGAGCTAGCAGACCATAATTATAATATAAAGACCCTGCACTTGGCACACATGCACACAAGTGTGTGTGTGTGTGTGTGTGTGTGTGTGTGTGTGTGTGTGTGTGTGTGTGTGTGTGTGTGTGTGTGTGCACGCGCGCACACACACACACACACACACACACACACACACACACACACACACACACACACACACACACACACACACACACACACACACACACACACACACACCATCCAGTTGTGTTAATTTAGCTAGGAATCTTTTAAACAAGTACACTCAGGGTTAAATGAATGCTCAGGCCTTTGCTGTACACTGCAGTTCCATAATGGTATGTAATTAAGAGATAGGACATGAGATTGGAATCCTAATTGTCTAAAATGCTAGGGATCTGATTTAGTCACAACTCACATGAAGCACAAGCTGTCGGCACCACTGAGGTCTTCTATTACAGTAGCAAGAGCATCCAGCTGGGTGCTGCAATTTACACATAGTAAAATCAGTGTTTGTTTTTTACTTTGAGAGAGTACTAGTCTATAGTATTAAACTTAAAAAGTTACAAATTATCTCAGAAAAGCTGAGACCATGGCTGAATTCAATGAATTGCATACACCGACAATTCAGGTAGATAGGCAATAGGCTACACTACAGTAAACACAAACCAGGGTCTAATAATGGCGTTTCTCTGTGGACAGATATTCTCGACACGTTATGAACTTGTAGATTGGCTATTTTTTGCAAAGAGATTTGGTGTAGACTCAAAACTAAATAAATCCAAGTACAGTTGAAACTCAGGTCCGTTTCCATAAGAATCGTAGGCTATATCTAAAGTCATTAAAAGATTAAAATAAACAATTAATTAACATTAAAAGGCACATTTCACAGGTTTGTAGAAGCATATCAAATCATCAATCACCGCATACATCACATGATACAGCCTGCAAACAGCCAATGACACTACACTCAATATGTTTACTTACTTACGTAATCCTCTTCGTGCTGGATAGCACATAAGGTCTTCACCAATGAACGCCAATGCTGTCTGTCTACTGCCCAGTGCTGCACTTGGCCCCAGGTCCATCCGAGTTCTTTCATCTCTTTCTCCACAGATCTTCTCCAGGTCTCTTTGGGCCTGCCTCTTTTTCTCTTCCCTGGAGGTGTCCATCTCATAGCTACCCTTGGGATGGCACTTGGGTCCATTCTGCACACGTGACCAATCCACATCCATCTTGTGAGCTTGATGACGCTTGACAGTGGGGTCAAGCCTGTTCTCTGGTACACACACAATATGTACGGTACAGTATGTACCTGTACACAATATGTAACATTAAAGCACAACCTTGAACCTTCAGGGCTGGTTATGTATCGATATTGTAGGTTGCTCAAAAAGAATGTAATATGAGAGACAATCATGACTTTCATAGACAATATTGCTGCGTGTGTGTGGTCATACTAATAAAACGTAATAGCCAAATTGGATTTGTCACCATATTCACAACTTTTACTTTGATTTTAAAAGAGAATCATGGGTTAATTATAATTCCCATAGTCCCAGATATTCAAATTCATGTAGGCCTACTGATTCAAGTTCAACAGTTCAACAGTTTCTAACAACAGTTACTGAACTTCAGGTTCAGTTCAGCTTGTGCAATGTGTGTTTGGGATAATGTGTAGGTTCATGGTCTTGACTCTTCAATGTCCATAGCTATGCTCCGTTGTTGTCCTCCTGACAACAACTGCTATATTAGTCATGTAATTACATAGGCAGAGGAGAGAGGCAAGAAGAGGAGGAGGAGAAGGAGAGAACGAATGAGAAGAGAGGACAGGATGGAAAAAGAAACAAATGGAGAAAAGACATGAGAAGACACGTTGAGAGAAGAAGGCCATGGGAATGAACAACAGTGGGCGAGGAGGCAAATTAAAGTAGAGCAGCAGCTGCAACTATCGATTATATTCTGATAATGAGTCTATCCATTGCTTTTTAGATGAATGGAATAACCAAGAAGCGCACACACACGCACGCACAGATGATTGGCCAACCCGACTCCTTGACTTAACTTATTGGCAGAGCGCTGCTTAACGTTTGTGCTGCATAGCCAATATACAGTAAGTGACAGTGTTTGCAATGGAACAGAAGCAAAGTCAAAAGCAAATTATGTTTAAGAATGTGAAGAATCTAACTATAAATGCGCCACATCTCTGTATGCATGCGTGTGTGTGCGTGCGTGTGTACGGTTGTAATGCACGTAACTCGAGAACCGTTAGCCCCACCGCCCCACATTCGTTCCATACCCCCGCAGGGAGTGCAGTGCCCAGTATCAAGTCGGTCGGACCCACGGTTGTCCAGAATCACTACAAAAGGCTCTGGTCAGGCTCTGCCAGTGGGCCTAATGAGACCAAGTCCCCTCACCTTTGCAATTTCCAGCCTCTGCCTCAGCCAATTGATTGCCATGGCAACCCCACACCTGACAATTGATTACTTAACCAGTTCACTTTTCACAGTCAATCAGTTTGCCCTCTTCACACACAGGCCGATACAGAGATCTCCATGTGGGACACAGACAGACAGTTAAAACGGGTGCTATGACAAGTTGACAACGGGTATTATTAGGTTCCCAAGTTGCATCGTTCTCAAGTAGGCCGGTGGCCGACGGGCACATAAAGGTCTAGTGGTATTAATGCAAT
This sequence comes from Protomyctophum bolini, assembly GCF_963924005.1. Classification (NCBI taxonomy): domain Eukaryota; kingdom Metazoa; phylum Chordata; class Actinopteri; order Myctophiformes; family Myctophidae; genus Protomyctophum; species Protomyctophum bolini. Next base: position 30,997,015 of record NC_137875.1, on the reverse strand, counting down.
GACTGCTCCTACTAGAGTCCTCGATGTATTCTTCTTACTGACCAGTGAGGAGATCCTGTACAAAAATCTTAGAACATATAGTAGATGTTAACTAACAATGATTATAGGTTTTGATTATTATTGTTTAAGGTGCACAGCACTTGTGACGTGCCAGCCAATGGGAGAAAAAAGCTTTTATATCAAAGAAATGGAATCAACGTGAAAAGTGTGTTAAAATGGTGGTTGGTCATGACAAGTTCGGCACATAAACACAAATCTGATTATGACAAAATAAATCTATTTTGTGGCTCTTTTGTGGCCAATTAATTCCATCCCACACACCTGCCCCTCCTCCCTCCCAGTGTCAAAGTAACTCTGCAGTTAATATATAAGCCTTTACTTCTATGTGAACACCTCAGCAACATACAGACAGGATGTTTTCCCATGTCATTATGTCGCACAGTTTCTAATAATAGTGCTCGCACAATTGCATCCGCAATGGTGTTTAGGTTGGATGCTTCTGATGGAAATTGAATTTGGACTTTGATCTGAGAGACAGTGGCTGAAAGAGGGAAGGAGTCCCTTATCATATCCACATATGAGAGAAAGAGAGAGAGAGAGAGAGAGAGAGAGAGAGAGAGAGAGAGAGAGAGAGTTACTGTACATACCGTATACCGTTTGTGTACATATACAACACAAACGTTTCCCCCTGCTATTTTAGCCTCAAGAGGATGAGAGATAATGTTGACCAGACCAGTTCTGCCTGCTAACCATCTGCAACACATAAAACATAGCAATGTTGAAGTGTTGAAAGGTGTCCTGGCTTGTTATAATTAAGGAGTCAACATTAACAACTCCTTTAGAGGGAGAAGGAGGTAGAGGAACTACTGTAGCATTTAAATGGAATAATACTTGTCAATAGATATAATAGGCAATAGTCTGTGTGGTCATTCTGCTCGGTATACAGTTTACTTGCTTTAACGTTGCCTTAAAAAGCTCTCTTTTGCTATATTCGCTACATTGTGAACAACCCCCCTTTGTTACGGCCTTTGAGCTGTGACCTGACACTGCTCTACTCATTATTGCTATACAGCGTGTCACAAATTAGGTGTTAAATGAGGTAAGAATATATAAAGGCATTAAAGGGACGTATAAAGGTGTGTGTGTGTGTGTGTGTGTGTGTGTGTGTGTGTGTGTGTGTGTGTGTGTGTGTGTGTGTGTGTGTGTGAGCATGCACGTATGTGCATGCGATTGTGCTCGTTTACATTTGTGAGAGACAGTCCATGTGTCTGTTAATGCTAAACAGCGGATAGAACATTGAGCACAGATTCTGACTCATTGTGCACTGCACAATGTTGCTATACTTATGAAGCCTTGTCTAGCATATAGATGACTCACTTTGTATGGATGGCTCCTCCTCCGACCACTTGAGGGATCTGTGATTGTTATTTCTCTGCAGACATAGCAAAGCATGAAGCATGACAGGGTATTGTAATCACTTATCTGTATCTGTTTGTGTATCTGACTGTGAAATTGAATGTGAACTAAATAACTTGGTGAGAATGATCAGTAGGCTGCCCCAAAGAAGTTGGGTTGAAAAGGTCAAAGATCAAGCCAGTCAAATCTCAGGAACAGAGAGACATGTTGGTGTGATTTGTTGTGTCTACTCTAAAATAGAGAGAAAGAATGAGAGAGCTGCAAAACCTGTCTCTGTGTGTGTGTTGTCAGTTGATGTGTCTGTCTGACTGGCTGCCTATCTGTGAGTATCTGTGTACGTGTACTGTATGTGTATGTTCACATGTTGCTATCAATATAGCTGCCATTTTTACACATTGTTGACGTTGACGACGACGACGTTGACGTTGTTGACGTTGACGACGACGACGACGACGTTGACAACAAGTTGTTGACATGTTATGACCCCATGCTGCTGCCCTTACTTTCCCTCTTTGTCGCTATCCATCTCTCCCTCCTTCACTCTGACTCCCCATCTACGTATATCTCTTCTCTCCTCTGCCTAGTTGGTCCCTGTGAGGCAGATGATTGACCCACCTACGTCACGAACAGAGAAGTTAGGAGCAGGAGGGGCAAATGAGAGCCAAGAGGGGGAGAGAGAGAGAGAGAGAGAGAGAGAGAGAGAGAGATAGAGAGGTGGAAACAAATATTAACTTTTAATGGAAAGATGGTTGCACAGGGGATAAGTGTGTATAGATGGTGAGATGGGGTGAGATGAGAGGGATGGTGTGAAACAGAGGGAGGGAGGGAGACGACGATGAGGAGAGACTGTACAAGAGGGAGGGAAATGAGCAAGAGAGAGGGAGAGTGACGAGACAGTGAGAAGGTGGGGAGGGAGGGAGAGTGTCGGGAAAAGGGACGGATCAGCTCACATTGCTGACAGTTTTCTCTGGGTCCAGCCATGGAACATGCTGGTGAGTGTCTCCTTCATAACATGTTCTCTCTCTTTCTCTCTTTCTCTCGATCTCTCGATCTCTCTGTCTCTCTCTCTCTCTCTCTCTCTCTCTGTCGCAGTCAGTATTTGTGGTTCTATGTTATCAGAAGCTACAACACAGACGTGACAGAGACAATATTTACACTTGCTTCCCTCTTTCCTTGTGGGTGCAGTAGCTACCCGTACTGTATGTGCATCTATCTAACTGGCTCTGTGTTGTGCTGTGGTTACAGTAGCTAGACATTGAAAGCATACACATCTTTACTGTGCTATCAATCAGAATAGGGTACATGCCGCTTAGTCTGTCTCCTCATACATTGTAAATCGCATTGGATAGGAGCCTAAATTGTAAACTGAGTAAAATTGTGTCAAGGCCAATCTGAAAATGAAACCGTGCTTTAAATACTATAATATGAAAGTCCTGCTTGCATTTTGTGTGTCACATCGCCTTTAACCATTGCAAATTAACAGCTTATTATGCATGTTCTTTTGCCAAGCTTGTATTTGGTTGGTACAGATCATTTGAATGAGTTTTTATTTATCAAGATAATTAATCTCTGGTTGTAAAATTACAGCCTGGATCTGGTTTGTCTAGTTTTCATCTACTGTAGTTTCATAACAACAAAAGAAACAAAAATATTGCACACATTTGATATAGTACTGTCTATATTATACAGTACTTAAGTACTTAGTAGTAGTAGTAGTAGTAGTAGTCGTAACTGTCTAGATAACGGTTAATGAAGCCTTTAATATCACCGTTTTCATGCAGTATAATACAAGTTCTGGTTTAGCTGATCACAATTGTTTTTAAAGATATACTTGCAGTGGTTATGGAGCGGCGGCGACGAGCCTACTTAACTTGAAGGCATTTATGGGTTTTGTAAATCTGCCCACAGTTAGGCTACATTAAGGCACATGAGCATCCGGGGAATGACTAAGAGAAAATACATTATTATTATTATTATTATTATTCTGGACTGTATTATGTATGCCAATTGATTGGAATCCAATCAATCAACATAATATACAGTCCATAATAATAATACAAATATAATAATAAAGACAACCTGCAACTTTAGTTTGATGCTCCAACATTTATCTAGACAGTGACAAATATAATGGGATCTTCCTCAGTAATACATGTATCACACACTCACACACACACACACACACACACACACACACACACACACACACACACACACACACACACACACACACACACACACACACACACACACACACACACACACACACACACACACACACACACAGGTTGTTTTGAATCGGGTTTTAGAATACAAGATAAATTGAAATTGGCTGGATGGATGGATGGATGGATGCTTGGAAGCCATTGACTTTCATGCATAATTAAGCATACATTTTACAGTTATTTAGTGTTTTAGTCTAACAATTTGGCTTTACAGAAATTAACTATTTCCCTTGACCTCTGGGAAGTGTGTGTGTGTGTGTGTGTGTGTGTGTGTGTGTGTGTGTGTGTGTGTGTGTGTGTGTGTGTGTGTTGTGGTCTGCACAAATGCATATTCTTGAGAGAAACGTTTACAAGTCAAAGCAGCATCTGTCAGTTTGTATGCATATGTGAATACGTACGTGTGTGTGTGTGTGTGTGTGTGTGTGTGTGTGTGTGTGTGTGTGTGTGTGTGTGTGTGTGTGCGTGTGTGTGTGTGTGTGTGTGTGTGTGGCCAACTGGCCATGCGTGTTTGAGCAGGGCAGAGGCAATGGAATGTCACAGTGGATGTCCATATTTGCATATGATTATTCAACCAAAGTGATTCATAATTGTGCACAAGAATATCTGTTTACATGGGACAGGTTTGTTATAATACTGACACAAAGGTGATTGCCTCTAGTTAGAGTGCATGAGAGGAAAGATACATGGTGTAATGATGGGGGGGGGGGTCAACATGGCTACTGTGAAAAGTGTCTCTAAAGCATTTCCACTCTCGTTCAGTTGTCCTCCTTTAAATCAAACAAAACGCGCTGACAATTCCAAATACATTTCCTTTTGCGATGAAACTTTCACCTGATAGAGCATCACGTTTACGGTTTGACAGGTGTATGTAGCAACTGTGTAAATATCCATAGTTCCATACTACATGCCAGGTATTGTACATACATAGTTAGTCAGTGAGGCAAATATCTTCATGTTTTAACAGTCTACAGATATAGGAAACATATAATTGGATTATCATCTGGTCAATCTTGTTTTGACTGTGTTAAATGTATATGTCCTGCTTGCATATGTTCGACCAAAAGAAAACGGTTACCAGTGACTTGTATCGAGTGCTGTTAACTCAAAGACAGCATAAATGTGTCAACTTAAATGCACCAAAAAGAACCTTTGAACCTTTGAGCAGCGATCACGAACAGTACAAACATTTACCAGAGGGAAACGGCTGGATGGGTGCCAAAGTATAGCTATCATCATAATCATCATCATCATAAAAACCAATGGCGCTTGCAGTATGCTTTAAAATCAATGCCCATGTTGAATCTCCACAGCAGTAATAATATGACTGATTGCAGTGTGGCATATCTGACAAAACAGGACGGATAGACTAGCTGTAGGCTGTTGCAGCAGAGGGATAGATGATTTGTTTTGTCTGCACTATTATGACCTTATATAGTGTTAAGTTAACGCGTGTGTGTGTGTGTGTGTGTGTGTGTGTGTGTGTGTGTGTGTGTGTGTGTGTGTTAACTTAACACTATATAAGGTCACTATATAAGGTCATAATAGTGTCACACACACACACACACACACACACACACACACACACACACACACACACACACACACACACACACACACACACACACTGTTTATCCTTGTGAAGTGTGCAACCTAAGGTTGCTGCTCTGTTCTGCTACTGGCCCAGATTATACTCCCTTAACCTGGCTTTACTTCATCTGTCTGCTGTCTCTCCCTGGCTGGCTGGCAGGATGTCAGCTATTGATTCATACTTGCAACATTTTAGCGGTGATTGCTGCTTATAATGGCAGTAGCCTACCAAATAGAAGACAACAAACAACAGGAGATCGGGTTTCAGGCGAGCATAGTAACAGTACGAGAAATGACAGCTCCGAGTCCTACATCATCAAAGTAATACATGACTACATATAGTCACCTTAGGGATGATACCACACAGATGGATGGACAGCAGATGGGAAAATGCATATCGTCGCTGTTAAGTAGATCATAATACTATACTATACTTTGCGTGAAACTGTAGCCAAAATGTTTGAAAATGTTCACATGTAACAACATGCCTAAATTCCAGGTTGAAAGTGGTTATGTCTGTTGTGGCTTTTATATTTAACCTATGAAAAGTATTAACAACACCCTGAAATAATAACTGCATTGGAAGTTCACCTTTTTCCCATTTCCTGAAAAGTAACCGTTTTGGCAGTGATGTATGTATAGACATGGAAATGTATGTATACTCTATATACAGGTAATGTACTTAATATGGATGGATGGATAATGGATGTATCAGGTTTTACCATCAGGATACAGTTGTACTGTCAGCATTCCCTATGGGAAGTTTAAGTAGACATTAGAAGAAGTCTTTCTGAATATTGATTCTGGATTACTATCTGTAGCAAACGCCATGCATGCATTACAACAAATGTCGTGTTGTGGCGGTAAAATCATATTTTATTCAAATCTCCTGAATTGAGGCCAAAGCCTATTGATATTAGGAAACATCAATCACATTCTTAAATGTTCTGCACAATTTACATTTTAGTTTATAAACACATTTAGACCTGGAACAACTATACGTTGTTACACCTTTCAAGATGGGAACACCTCTGTGTCACATTAGCTGTTGATGATACAGTATATAGCAACATTATTTGTTTAGAATTTTTGGAAAACTCTTTTTTTCTCCAGAAAACTTAGGTCCGTTTTTCGAATCGGCCCTGGTCTAAATGGGATTCCAATGTTATTGCCTATTATGCTACTGTGTTTGCCAGTTATGCATACTGAGGTCTCCATGAGTGAAAATGACTATAGATAATAAGGTCACACTTCTGTGTTGTGACAGTTTGTCTGGACTAAGTAGGGAGCCACCTACCTAGTCCTAGGGCTGATGGTAACACTTGTAATGTCACATAAACACAGCTTTACATTTGGGAGATTATTTCTGTATGCAAAAAACAACTGCATAGGACAGTCACATTTCTAAAAACATATAATTAAAGTAATTACATGAAAATAATTTTGTAGGTTTACAAGTCAATGTCAAGTGTTTGCATCTAGTGTGGTAATTTTTTGCTTGTAGTCAGTTGTTGGGGCACCTCACAGCAAAGTACAATCCAATTCAAATACATCACCTCCCTTATGAATAACATTATGTTATGGTGATATAGGTGTCATTTTGTTCATCATAGAAATGTGTCTGATAGAATTGCATTTTAATAACAACATTATTGTGGCCTTCTCTATTCTATTCTCTATTCTTAACCTACTCCATTTTGTATCATTCCCAGTCATTTTGTGTTTCATTCAAAATATTGGCTCAGAAAGTAATATTGTAACCTAAAAAGTTATTTAATTATTATTATTTATCTCCCCAATTTTCTGTCCTTATACCATGTCTGTCCCATATGTGTATACTATCCCACACCTACTGTTTGGTCTGGGGACTGTGTAGACAACCACATGTCTCTTCCAAAACACTGGGGTTAATTGCCACTGCATTTCACCAGGAGGGCATAATGTCTGCAAAACATACCATCACTCCTCCTGGACCTAGTACCAGGCCAGCAGGCGCCCTGACTAACCAGTAGGAGTCACTAATGCAGCATCAGGATTCGAACCTCAGTCTCCATGGTAGGAGTAATGATAATAATGGATTGCATTTTTATAGCGCTTCTCTATGCACTTACGTGCCTACTCAAAGCGCTTTACAATGGTCCATTCATTCATACATTGGGAGGTGAAGCGGCGAACATTCCCACAGTCACACACCAATGGTGGCAACCACTGGAGGCAATGTGGGGTTCAGTGTCTTGCCCTTCGACATGTGGACAGGAGAAGCCGGGATTCGAAACGCCGACCCACGGATCATTGGACACAGCCGCCCAGTAGTATAGGAACGTTACCCCTGCCCCACCTAACATAAGTACCGTACATACACGTAGTACACCTATAGTAGTACACGTAGTACATGTAGTACACTATACTGTACACACACAGTATGTAACACTGTTCACACACACACACACACACACACACACACACACACACACACACACACACACACACACACACACACACACACACACACACACACACACACACACACACACACGCACACACACACACACACACACAGTTTATGTAGTTTCTGTCAATTTTGGGAATGTGTTAGGAGACTTTGCCCCCCTCAACAAGCAACAGAGGTTAATAAATAAATCAAGGCGGAGAGGAGGAAGGACTAAAAAGCTGCACTTAAACAATTATTAGCCCCTTGTTCTGCTGAGACCACTGCTTAATATTTGATGAATGTCTTCCTCTTCCCTGGTCATTCTCATCCGCTGCCTAGCCCTTTGGCTCTCCTGTCAACAAGGTCACAGTCTATAAGGGGATGTCAATTATATTATCTGGGATCTGAAAAAGAGGACTGGTTTTCCCAAACGTAACATCTTTACATTTATTTACCGGTAGTACTGTCCTCTCCAACATACATTTAAGATGTATCCACTTCACCAATGAAGCCCTACTTTGTTGACCGCAAGGCCCTTTCCTTTTTCCCCTCTACACAAATGTTAGCATATCGCCAAATATTCACCTATTATGACATGCAAACATATAGCAAAAGTTATAGAAGAAGAAGGCGCTGGAGCAGTTCGGATTTAATATGTTTACTATGAAAACCTGCAGTTTCGTCACACCTCGTGATGTCACACCTCGTGACATCACACCTCCCTATATGGTCACGCCTCGTGACATCACGCCTCCATATATGGTCACACCTCGTGAAATCACGCCTCCATATATGGTCACGCCTTGTGACATCACGCCTCGTGACACGCCACACCACCATAATACCATATATGGCCATCTATGAAGATCACGACACTGACCTAATAACGTCCTCAATCTAACGGACCCACATTGTCCAGAACCGCCACAAAAGGCTTCTGCCCGTGCTCTGGACAGGGGCCCCTGCCCAGGCTCTGGACAGGGGCCCCTGCCCAGGCTCCAAATATGCCTGACACAGAACTCCATATATAGGAATAAAGGGACACAGAAAGACAGATATAGAAGTCTCCATGGGCATAAAAGGGACACAGAGAGATGGGTGGAACGGGTACTCTGACTTCCATCTTACCGACTCAGTGCTCTACCTCCGGGCACCGGTCTAGTGTTGAGAAGCTGCTGTACTACTTGGCCTCAGTATGACTAGATCATCTTTTGCATACCGGTACATCAAATGATTCACAAGATCATCACCGAGCATACATCCAGTGTTACAAGCATTCAGCTGTTTCGACAGATCTCAAATAATTGAAAAGAATAGGCAGCTAAATCCCCCCTGTCTGACGGTGACCGCATTGGTGACCCCAAATGGGCCGGATTCACTATTGCCCCACTTGACTTTTATGGTTTGGTTGGCATACCAGTAGGCTAAAATCCTAACTATGCCCCCAGGCACCCCTCTTTTGCTTAATTTAATTAAAAACCTTTTATGATTGATATGATCAAAGGCTCGAGACGCATCAATAAAAGACTGTTGTTGCACAAAGAGAGTGGACTGGAGGACAATTTAAACACAAGAAGATACTAAATTAGCCTAGGATCAAAAATATTATAGATGTATTTTATAGAGTCAAACTCTAAAATACATTTATGATAGTCTTGATCCAAGACTAATGCAAAATATGCCTGCATGACTTATTATGCAACACTTTGTCACAATTATTCCACTTTTCTTTTTCTTTCAATGTAGTCGTTATGCCAATTCCCGATTGCCTTGTCAATGCCAACTCGACCAACGTTGGTCTTTGGGAAAGACAACCACGTATGTCCTCCGATACGTGTGTTGTCAAGACTCCATATAATCTGACAGTGAGGATGTTCACTGGGAGGACGTAAAGCATGTGGTACCAGCTATTCTTCTCATGTATCCGTTCCACCTGCGTACGCGGGC